>NC_057813.1:296410421-296435536 GCF_018294505.1 Triticum aestivum
ACAAAGTTATACGTCTGATACTTGGGGGCTAATGAACCTTCAGTTTTCAAAAGTTACTAGATTGCAAAGTCCCAAGCTCAATACAGGTATTCAACTTGGCACTTGGGGGCTAATGGCTATTTGCTCAAATTATGTTCTAAGGGTAGTTTTCTGTTGGAGCCCCGGTCAAATTCTGCTAAGTTAAACCGGCCCTTGGGGGCTATATTAATGGATTTCAAAAGTGTTGAGGATCATACTCAAGTCCTGGTTTGACGAAGGCTACAAACCGACCCTTGGGGGCTAGGAGGATTGATGCAAAGGCAGTCAGTAAAGAAGTAAGTTACCTCAAATTTATCCCTCATCATTTTTACCAGACCAGCTTCACAGTCACGGCTAGTATAAAGCCGGTTTAGATAGCCGGAATGAAGATCTTGGGCACTCAGAGCAGCATATGTCTCTAGTTCAACATCCCATTTTTCTTTATTCAGAGCAGAAAAATCCTCTTTTATGGTATGCTTGGTTAAGGTGACAGGATTCCCGGGTTCAAAGCGGCCTACACCGGTAATCACAACATCATCATCTTTGGACTCGCCGGTTTGTGTTAGTGTGATCGGTTTGTCAGCAGGACTGTGGGATTTCTCAATCCGGACGGAGCTGACAGGCGGGTCAGCAGAGACTGAAGTATTAATAGGCCTCACTTCGGGAATAGCATCGTCTTGTAAAGGAGGATCATTGGGAATATCCTCAGGAGCAAATGCTTCAAGATCTGGCGTTTTGTCATGTTCTGGGGCTACATCTTCTTCAGCCGCTTTATCCAGGCGGGCTTTCTTGCTCGGTTTAGGTTTGGCTCTGAAAGAAAATCAAAGAGTCAAGGAAAAGCATAAGCCATTACATAGTGTACTGGAAGCATATGTTCAGCTTAGCTTACCCAAGAACCGTTTTTAACGGTGGCAGCTGAGTGGCCGACGATTCACCAGAAGATGAATGAGAAGTAACCTGATAATCGGAGTCGGATGGGTTAAGAGGTTGACGGAAGAAACCCGCTTTAGGATGTAAATCAACAAAAAGGTCAGAGACCTCGGAGCGGCGTTTTCGAACCGGACTGTTTGGTAAACCGGTGGAGGTAACTACCTGGCCACTGTGCCGGGTTGTGCAGCGAGCTTCATGTTGCTGAGTCTTCATAAGAAATTTAGGATCCAAATAAGCAAGAGGATGAGAAAATTTAACTTTCCGGTTTGCCTGTCGAAATTTTGGCAAAGGCAAGACTTCTGAATCGGAAGAGAGAATAGTTACCTCAACGAATTCCGCATTGCTGGCTTCAGCGTCGTCCTGACAAGCATCATCATCAATAAGGCGTGTAAAAAATAAGCCAAGCGAGTCAAGTTCTACCTCAAGGTCCGGGTTACCCACATCGTCATCAATAGCTGGATCAGATGAAGCGGTGGTTTTTCTCTTGTGAGCTGGCTTCTTGATAACCTTGGTCTTGGGACGGATTGGCCGCCCTGCTTTCTCCATTTTGTCTTGAGAAATCTTCTTGCTCCAAAACGGATTATCGCCCTGGATCAGCAGTAATTAAATGTCAAACAGATAAAGCAGTAACCGGTTCAACAATAGAGCAATTAAAATCTTACCGCTGGCGGTTTGTTGGTGGTGCAGTAAGGAGGCAGACCGGTTTGAGCACAAAGGTGCTCCGGATCATTCAGCATCTTTTTTACAGATTCTGTGACTTCATCATCGGGGAGTTGGATTTTAGTGTGTCGGAGTGGGTCATCGACACTATCAGTATACTTGCACATCAAACTAGAGCGCCGGCTCAGAGGCAGTATGCTCCATGATATCCAACAGCGTGCAAGATCTATTCCCGTTAAGCCGTTGGACATAAAAGCTCGGAGCTTGGACAGTTGCGGAGCGTATTTAATTCTTTCCTTGGCGCTTAGTCTTTGTGGAAAAGGGTGCGTGTTGCTGAGCCGTTCCGGACGGAAGCCATGCAAGGGATTTTCATTGTTAGGAGAGGTATCCTTGCAATAAAACCAAGTTGCATTCCACTCCTTGGGGTGAGTATGGAGTTTGACGTGGGGATAAGTGATCTCCTTCCTCTTCTGAATGGCCATACCGCCCAATTCAGTGTTGGGGCCATCGATGAATTCAGTGCGACAGTTTAAATGGAAGAGGTCTCTAAACAACTCAACTGAAGGCTCCTCTTGAAAGTATACCTCAGAGAGCACTTGAAAGTGGCATAGATTGGTAACAGAGTTGGGGCCAATATCCTGTGGACGGAGCTGAAAATTGGCTAACACATCCCGGTAAAATTTAAAGCCGGGCGGTTTGAAGCCCCGGGCCAAGTGATCTGCGAAGACCACAACCTCTCCTTCCTAGGGGGTGGGAGGACATTCATTTCCAGGAACCCTCCAGTGGATCGTATCTTTATTGTCTAAAGCACCGATCAAGACTAGATCATCCAACTGTGATTCCGTGACGCGAGAAGGAACCCAATTGCACTCATACACTTGTTTGGCCATGGCGAGATCTACAAGAAATAGGTGATCCGGTTCAAGAACACGCTGGGTAAAAGAAGGTATTGATCTAAACTACGATAAACCGGGGACAGTACCTATAAACCGGTCTTCCACAATGCAGCATCATGTGGATTCTGGCGGTTCAACCAGGGGACTAATGGTATATACCGGTTTAGTAACTTTTTTCTATGATAAGTTAAACCGCCTGACCTAAGCATCGGAAGAAATTGAAGCTATGGATAACTAGGTATGCAGAAACAAGTTTCACATGATCTTATCACAGCCGCGGATCTACCGCGAGCTCACAAAAACAGAAAATATTCCGAAGAGTAAGGCAGAAACAGAAGTGAACCATTGAGCGGGTATGTGCGAGAGATATATGGACTTAGATGAGAAACTACAGGTGGATGTTTAAAGACTACTACTAAACGCAGCAGGGATTCACAGATTCATTCAAGGTCAGAAAACAGGTATGAGCATGCGACGAACACAGCACGAACATGGAACCCTAAGAACAGATCTAGGTCAAGAAGAGGAGAAAGCTTACCGGGAACGGAGAAGATGCGGAAAGATGCCGCAATGCTCTGGTACGTTCAGGTTGATGCAGCGGCCCAAGACGAGGCAGAGGTCGACGGCGGTGGCGGAGCTCCAAGGCTGGCGACGCGAGGAAGACGAAGAAGAAGGGACGAAGGGAAAGGGAAAGAAATGACCCTTCGGTCTTATTTATAAGGCAACAGAGCTAGGTCAAGCGCGCGGATCCAGGAGCTATTGTTAAAAGAGGGCGTTATAAATGATAAAATTTCATGATGACGTCATGCCGGCTTACAGCAACCAGAAATGATGACGACACGGCGGTTTACGAATTTCCCGAAGATGTCCAAGACACCAGATTTTGTGAGGGATTGACATGAACCAGTTCAAATCAATCTGGGGCCTAATGTTGGGGATATTACCACTAGGCGTGAACCGGCCTGCTTGGGCCGGGATAACTTCATTAGTGGTATGAACAGATGAAGGCCCAAGGCCTGTAGCCGGTTTAGAACCTATAGCCATAAACCGGCCTGATGTGCAACTTGTATTGTAAGTTAGGAACAGAGAGATACCAACCGGGATACGAGTATGGACCGGTTGGGACTCTATGGACCGACGGGCGTCACCCGTGTATATAAGGGGACGACCCGGCGGCGGTTCAGGGGGAGAACAACAACTCGAGTCTAGGTGAAGCTTGTTTGCTCCCTAGCCATCGAGACCACATCAATTCCATCGCAACTAGACGTAGGCTTTTACCTTCATCGAAGGGGCCGAACTAGTATAAAACCCTCGTGTCTTTGTGTCCGCTTTAACCCCTTCAAGTAAACCCGTAGCGATGGCTCCATGACTAAGTCCTTTCGCTAGGACATCTGCCGTGACAAATCCACGACAGGAGGGATACCTTTTTACCTATGCTTCTCCGTCTTTTCTTTTTCTTCTTCACATGATGTGTGGGTTTATCCCTCTTTTTTGAGCTCCTTATTGATGAGATTGGTTGAATAGAAAGCTCCTCCTCGTTACCTGATTCATCATAAGAAATAATAGGAGGATATTGGGAAGTTTCTTCCCTTTCATTAGTATTCTATTCATCTTATATTTGCTTTCTTTTCTTTATGTAATTGGCAATATAAGGATTTTCAATGAAATTCACCGCACAATACATATAAATTTCCTCTAGATCAATATCAAGAAATTTCTTAAGGTTAAATTCTGGAATATGCTTAGTTCCACGTTTCAATTCTTCATAACCCAAAAGCAAACTAAGTTCATTATGATGTGCAAGGGAAATCAAGTCATCACAATTTTTGGACACAATTCGATCATGAAACAATTTGCATCGGAGATTTAAATGACCATGTTCGTTGCAAAGTTCACAAGTACGGTAAAGATATTTTAAATATTCAACACTCTTATCTAGCCTTACTTGCAACCATTTAGTTTCTAAATACTTATGCCTCTTTCAAAATCTATCTTCTCTATTTGGTATGTACTTGCAAACTCTATGCACTCCACAAAAATTGACATGCTAATAAGAGACATTTTCATCATGACTAGTGCAATCATCATTAGTACTATGGATATTCAAGGAGTTCATACTAACAACATTGCAATCATGCTCATCATTCAAAGATTTACTACCAAACATTTTATAGACTTCTTATTCTAGCACTTGAGCACAATTTTCTTTTTCATCATACTTACGAAAGATATTAAAAAGATGAAGCGTATAAGGCAAACTCAATTCCATTTTTTTGTAGTTTTCTTTTATAGACTAAACTAGTGATAAAACAAGACAAAAAGATTCGATTGCAAGATCTAAAGATATACCTTCAAGCACTCATCTCCCCGGCAACGGCGCCAGAAAAGACCTTGATGTCTACTACACAACCTTCTTCTTGTAGACGTTGTTGGGCCTCCAAGTGCAGAGGTTTGTAGGACAGTAGCAAATTTCCCTCAAGTGGATGACCTAAGGTTTATCAATCCGTGGGACGCGTAGGATGAAGATGGTCTCTCTCAAACAACCCTACAACCAAATAACAAAGAGTCTCTTGTGTCCCCAACACACCCAATACAATGGCGAATTGTATAGGTGCACTAGTTCGGCGAAGAGATGGTGATACAAGTGCAATATGGATGGTAGATATAGGTTTTTGTAATCTGAAAATATAAAAACAGCAAGGTAGCAAGTGGTAAAAGTGAGCGTAAACGGTATTGCAATGCTAGGAAACAAGGCCTAGGGTTAATACTTTCACTAGTGCAAGTTCTCTCAACAATAATAACATAATTAGATCATATATCTATCCCTCAACATGCAACAAAGAGTCACTCCAAAGTCACTAATAGCAGAGAACAAACAAAGAGATTATGGTAGGGTACGAAACCACCTCAAAGTTATCCTTTCTGATCAATATATTCAAGAGTCCGTAGTAAAATAACACGAAGCTATTCTTTCCATTTGATCTATCATAGAGTTCGTACTAGAATAACACCTTAAGACACAAATCAACCAAAACCCTAATGTCACCTAGATACTCCAATGTCACCTCAAGTATCTGTGGGCATGATTATACGATATGCATCACACAATCTCATATTCATCTATTCAACCAACACAAAGAACTTCAAAGAGTGCCCCAAAGTTTCTACCGGAGAGTCAAGACGAAAACGTGTGCCAACCCCTATGCATAAGTTCATTGAACCCGCAAGTTGATCACCAAAACATACATCAAGTAGATCACGTGAATATCCCATTATCACCACATATAAGCACGGCAAGACATACATCAAATGTTCTCAAATCCTTAAAGACTCAATCCGACAAGACAACTTCAAGGGGAAAACTCAATTCATCACAAGAGAGTATAGGGGGAGAAACATCGTAAGATTCAACTATAATAGCAAAGCTCGCGATATATCAAGATCGTACCACCTCAAGAACACGAGGGAGAGAGAGAGAGAGAGAGAGAAAGATCAAACATATAGCTACTGGTACATACCCTCAGCCCCGAGGGTGAACTACTCCCTCCTCGTCATGGAGAGCGCCGGGATGATGAAGATGGCCACCGGTGAGGGATCTCCCCTCTGGCAGGGTGCCAGAACGGGCTCCCGAGAGGTTTTTGGTGGCTACAGAGTCTTGCGGTGGTGGAACTCCCGACCTATTGTGATCCCCAATGTTTTTGGGGTATATGGACATATATAGGCGAAAGAAGTTGGTCAGGGGAGCCACGAGGGGCCCACGAGGGTGGGGGCACGCCTCCCTACCTCGTGGCTTCCTCGTTGCTTCCGTTACATGCACTCCAAGTCTCCTGGATTTCTTCTGTTCCAAAAATAACTCTCCCGAAGGTTTCATTCCGTTTGGACTCCGTTTTATATTCCTTTTCTTCGAAACATTGAAATAGGCAAGAAAACAGCAATTTGGGTTGGGCCTCCGGTTAATAGGTTAGTCCCAAAAATAATATAAAAGTGCTTAGTAAAGCCCATAAATATCCAAAACATATAATGTAATAGAATGAATGCTTCATAAATTATAGATACGTTGGACACGTATCAGTGATGACTAGGTCATCTATATATGAGTATATTGATTTAGGAGTCAAATGAGAACATTTGATCATAGGGCATACTTATCATTTAAGCACAAGTGGGATTACCACTTTTACATAAAGTATTGTTGTGTTCACATCATTAGAGTTGCTTTAGCTCAATTCTTAGAGCAAAGCTCCCCCTAGATGTGATATCCCCCCTAGAGGGATGAACTAACCTTGGGTTTTGTCGATGATAACTTCATGTACATGTTGAAGATGTGGATGCTCAATATTGATGTATATCATTTGGAGCAATCCCTTGGAGTGAGTTGCACTTTCAATACCTACATGGGTTAGTCCCACAAGGAACATACAAGGATATCCATAGACATAGAGTGAAATACACATATGATGATGTCCATGAAAGAATTAGGTTACTTTGTCCCTTGTCTTACCAACAAGAGGGTTTGTGACTCCATGAACTGGTGCAAGATATGAAAGTTGATTGCACTTGTTCTTGCCAAAATGAATATGAGTGAAGTATGTTGGCAGAGTCACCCTCAAGAACTCTCTAGTTCTTCTTCTTTGGGATCCACATCAACTTGATGGGATTCCTTGGAGTTGTTGTCGTACTTGATGAAGTAGAACTTGATGTAGTCTTGGGAACCCACTTGACCAAGGCCATAGTAGCTTCTTCAAATGAACCAATCTCTTCTTGAAGCTTGTCCTTGCCTTTTAGCTTGTGGTCCTATGGTGGAAGATCATCTTGAGCTTGTGTTCCCTTGAAAGAAGTGGGGTCCTACTTCTCTTGTTGAGGAACAAACTTCGTCTTGGGTATTGATCTTCTTCCCACTCAACTCCTTTGGCATTGAACTTGCATTCAAAACCAACAACTTGATTCTTCCAGCGCCTTCCTTCCTTGCGTACAATTTCCACAAATTGCTTACTTCCAGCAAGGCTCTTGTAAACACCTTTCTCTATAATTCCCTTCAATAAGCTATTTTCTTGCTCAAGTGTAACTTGGCTAAGAGAATCATTAGTGGAATCAAGAGAACTACTAGAAGCAAAAATATTGGATTTAGCATGATTATTGTTACTACTAGAAGAAGAATCTTTCTTGCTCTTGTTGCTAGATTTTACTTGTGTCATGTAAGTAGACAAGAGTAAATGCTTGGCAATGTAAGAAGAACTTTTCTTATGAAGGTCATCATTGATTGCTTTTAAGAACCCATGCTCTTGCTCTAAATTGAGCTTCTCAAAGCGTAGCATCTCATGAGTTTTTAAAAGCTCTCGATGATCCTCTAAGGTAGTTTCATGAGCTAACTTAAGAGTGTTTAGTTCCTAGTTAGATGCTCAATCTCCTTCTTATCATTGTCATTCATTTCATCTTGATTAGCATGATTAATAGCAATTTCATCATATTTTTCATCACTAGTATTGTCAACAAGTAAATCATCATCACCTAGCAAATCATCTTGATCACTATTGAAATCAACATACTCGGGGTGTGATACCTTAGGGCCTTTAGCCATGAAGCATCTTCCAATTCCTTCATTTGGTGAGTCAAATATGTCATAGGAGTTGGATGACATAAGTGCAAGACTGGCAACACCTTCATCTTGAGTATATTCGGAGTCGGAGTGATAGCTTCTCTCAGAGTTGTTGCCAGAGTCAGAACCGGATACCCATTCACCAACATGAGCTTGATGTCTTCGTCTTTGTAAGGGCATATTTCTCCCTATGTGGTTTTGGAGATTTATGACAATGCATTTGCGGACTAATCATGTGCATTGACCATTTCAGAGATCTCATGTCTAGGCAAAAGATGATTTGGTACCCCTCGGAGCCTATCGAAGATGATGGTTTTCTATGTTTCCTTTCGGTGGATTTGAGTCGTAGGAAAGTCGTACAATTAAGAGGTGGTCCGGTTTGGAAAGGTTAGGGTGGAATCAACACATACATGTCTGTTCCTTTGCACCACCTTTCCTTCGCTTCATTGGAGCACCGGTCGTTTACCCTTGTCTATGCTAAGATGAAGGCATCCAAGTGCTATAAGTTCTATGGCATGCGGTAGTACCACTCAAGGGAGTAGTAGTACCGCAGCTATTCACGGTAGTACCGCCAAGGGAAGCAGTAGTACCACATCATGCAGTAGTACCGCTCCTCCAGAGCGGTAGTACCGTGACCTCTAGCCCAGAACGCTAGCACGCATGGAAGTAGGTGTGGAAGTAATGTTTTACTTTCGTGACCTCAAAGCTCCATTTTCACCCAATCTCTCCCCTAGCCAATCAAACTTGTTGATTTTCTAGGGATTGGTTGAGAAGGCCCCGATCTACACTTCCACCAAGAGAAATTTGATTCGCCCCATCAATCCCTTATGGATCTTGTTACTCTTGGGTGTTTGAGCACCCTAGACGGTTGAGGTCACCGTGGAGCCATATTCCATTGTGGTGAACCTTCGTGGTGTCGTTGGGAGCCTCCAATTAAGTTGTGGAGATAGCCACAACCTTGTTTGTAAAGGTTCGGTCGCCTCCTTCAAGGGCACCAATAGTGGAATCACGGTATCTTGCATTGTGTGAGGGCGTGAGGAGAATACGGTGGCCCTAGTGGCTTCTTGTGGAGCATTGTGCCTCCACAGCTCCATTGGAGACGTACTTCCTCTCAAAGGGAAGGAACTTCGGTAACACATCCTCGTCTCCACCGACTCCACTATTGGTTATCTCTCACCTTTACTTGTGCAAGATTATATTGTGTTGTATCCTTTGCTTGCTTGTGTGCTTGTTGTTGTTGCATCATATAGGTTATTCACCTAGTTGCACTTCTAGACAACCTACTTTGATGCTAAGTTTAATTTGGTCAAGAAAAGCTAAAAATTGTTAGTTGCCTATTCACCCCCCCCCCCTAGTCAACCATATCGATCCTTTCAATTGGTATCAGAGCCTTGTCTCTTTATTATGGACTTTGCCATCCGAAGAGTATGGTTGACACCACGGACGAGGTGAAGGATCACCCCGGTGCTAATCCCACTTGTCCGCGGCCGATGGGGGATCCTCGATCTCTTGTGAGGAGTTCAATGTGGCTATTCACACATTGAAAACCTCCATGACGGCCGAGGTTAAAGGCATGTTTAAGGAGTTTCTTGATGGGCTTAAATTATCCACTGAACCATTGGAAGTGGTTGAACCCGCTAACAAGGTGACGGATGCTAACTCCAAAAATGGGGAAGCTAGTAGTGAGCAAGCTCCTATGCCTAGTGGTAGAAGTGGGAGTGGCATCTTTGCCCATGTTGAACCTCCACTTACTTATGGAGGACTGGTTCCCTCCACTCATATGAATCATGTTGGTCCTCCTCCTAAGCTTGTGAAAAATGAGGATTTTGCTTCTTGGGTGTATCGCTTTAAACGTCATCTAAATCATAGTTCTACTAATCTTTGGAGAATTATTGAGCAAGATTTCTACCCGCACGACCCAAGCAACTTCACTCCTGCAGAAGCCGAAGACCATCAATTCAACGAGTCTTCATTCTCCAAGAAGCAATTCCTCCCGAAGATATTGCACACCTCCGACCTTTCACCATGGCCAAGGAAGCATGACAACATGTTGTTTCCATTTACAAGAGAAGCGCAAGCATTCAATGCTCCAACTTTGAAGTGGTACAAGATGAAGTTGATGAGTTTGCTATGAATGAAGATGAAGAACCTCGTGGGATTTACCGGAGATTAACCACTCTCGTGGTCTCACTCTGAGATCATGGGAGCGAGGATACAGATGACAATTGGATCAAGCGCAAGTTTCTCAAGGCCATGATGCCCTACCACAAGGCCATGTCATCCATCATCCTTCAAAGGCCGGACTTTCATGCCTTATCCTCAAGTGAAGTGTTGGATTAGTTTGTTGCTATGAGGATCTTGGACAAGACCGCCGACAATGCGGTGTTGCATTCCCAATGATCAAATAAGCCCAACCTTGCTTTGAAGGCCAACGCTAGTGTGGAAGAAGAGAGTGAAGAGGAAGAATAGGAATGTTGCCCCGAAGATACCAAGTATGCTTATCATGAGCACATGGCTCTTGCATCACGACAATTTTGGGGCAAGAAGAACACAAGGCCCAACTTCAACAAGAACAACTCAAGTGGCACCAAGGGCAAGCAATGTGTGAGGACATGCTATAATTGTGGCAATGTGAGCCACTTTGTTGCGGGATGCCCGTACAAGAAGAGGGAAGACAATGGGGGCAAGCTTATCCGAAAAGACAAGGCCAAGTCCTTCCCCAACAAGAGCAACTTCACCAAGAATACTCCTCCCAAGGGGTTGGTGGCACAAGAAGAGTACAATGAGGATGAAGATGATGATGAAGATGGTGATACGGTTGCCATGGCCTCAGTTGCCATTGCAACAACTCCATGGGTGTCCCTCTTCGACTCATCCAACGAGAACATCACCGCCAAGTGCCTCATGGATAAAGCCACCAACAAGGTAACCTCCAACATCAAAACCACCATCACTACTAATCCTTCCTTGACGGATTGCATTGATGAAAGTGAGGGGTCGAAGGAGTAAGAAAATGAATTTGAGTCTTTTATGAATAAGCTCAAGGGTAAATCCAAGAAGCACTTCGGTTGATCCCTTGGAACAACTTGGTGAAGCCAATGACATGATCGAGGCTCACGAAGGAACCATCTCTAAGATGGAAGAGCATAGTATTGACTATGCCAATGAGATATTGGATCTTTCTAATGCACTTGAGGAAGAGCGTGGTCATCGTTTGGCTCTTGAAGAGTCACACAATGATGATCATGCTAAATTAAAGAAAGATCTTGATCATGCTCTTGTTGTATCTCATGTGCTCAATTCCGAGAAGGCTAAACTTGGGGTTGACCATGCTAGACTCAAGGAGGAGTTTGACATACTTGACAAGGATCACAAGACCTTGAAGAGTTCTCATGCAAGCCTCAAAGAGTTTCATGATCAACTCCAAGTGAAGCTAACCAAGGATAAAATCTTGTTTCCTCATATGGTTTTAATTGATAATGCAAATGCTACTAACCCGTGTTGTAAGCATGTGCATCTTGTGGACGAGAATGCCAAGTTGAAGGAGCAACTTGAGAAAGGCCTTGTGTCAGGACCCTGACTCGATGTCACATCGATCTAGCCGGTAACACCTCATATCACTTTGCGGCCTCACGCACGGTATCCCCACGGGTGTCGCCTTACCTTTGCCCGGGACTGTTTGCGCCTTTTGGCTCACGTATATGATAGTGTCGCTAGCATCCATATGATAAGGAGCCCGGGCTGACATGACTAGCCATAAACCCAAAGTGGCACAGACTTACAGGGACAGGCATCCATGACCCAGCTTCGAACGTGTCGGTCATCAGCAAGTGGGTCTGGGCTGTAGCACTGGGCTAGCAGGACTCCGGTAAACCGGGCTGTAGCGGGCTAACAGGACTCCGGTACTCAATGCGTGACATTTCCCCGAAGGGACAGACACCGGAACGAGGAAGGACACATGCCAGCCAGCCTAAGTGTTCCAGAACAGTAGCAAGCTACCATGGCTCAGCGGTAACACCAGGAGACATTTCCCGGTAAGAGAGGCTACTAAAGATAAACAACTAGATAGTCAGATCCCACACATACCAAGCATTTCAATCATACACACAATATGCTCGATATGTGCAAATACAACGAAGCATCACAACATGACTCTACGACACAAGTACTTTATTTAAGGCTCAGAGAGCCATACATAACATACACAAAGGTACGGGTCACACGACCCAGCATTCAAGTCATACAGTCATACAAACCAGCAGCAGAAGTAACTTGTCTGAGTACAGACAACTAGAGAGATAAAAGAGGCTTGGAAAGCCTAGCTATACTACATGGTCCTTCACAAGCTCAGGATCACCACCTGGGCCTTTAGCCTACTCGTTGATGTCAACGTCTACGTAGAACCCATCAGAAGGGGTTGCAGCGTCTTCTGTAAAATGTAAATTATAGCAACATGAGTACAAAGGTACTCAGCAAGACTTACATCAGAACCTACATACATGCATATTATCAAGAAGGGTTGGTGGAGTTGTTGCAGCAAGCCAGCTTTGACTCTTGGCTAGGCTAATCTACGAAACCCCAACTTGAAATGGTTTTGCGTACACGAGTCCACTACTCACCACTTCAATACACTACCGAGGATCCACCTCCGTCTCCCTACGGTAGAGCCATCCTCGGCACTCACACTTATCTTGAGGCTTTTAGCAGTTTCCATTTACTTGTCTATGAACTATATAGGCAACCAAGTAGTCCTTTACCGCGGACGCGGCTATTCGAATAGATCATGATAACCCTGCAGGGGTGTACTTCTTCATACATGTTTCCACCACTTAGCGTCTGCACACGACATGTGCTCGGCAGACTTCAAGCGAAAGCCGACGTGGGTGTAGACCACGACCTACCTAAACACCTAAGCCTCTAGTCCAGGTTTATCGCCTATCCAGGTTCCATCCGCAGGGAGTCCGGCCGAGGTTTCCCATACGGCCCCGAACGATGTGAACAGGGTTCCCGAGATACCTAACGGGTATTCGGTACACCCGGCCACGTACCTACCGCATCACAGCCCACCCCTACGGTCAGCGCTGTCCACGGCCTCCAGTAGGCTACAAACACCAGAAACTACTTGCAACTCCTGGACAGAGAGCTAGGGTGAATAAGAAGTCGAGCGGGGTCATATTTCAGGGCCCAATGTATGGTAGTAGCTGTATCTTAAATCACACATACAGATCTCAGTGCTTAAGGTCGGCTTCAATGAAACAACCCACCATGTACTCCTACATGGCCTCTCATCGATACCTTTACCAAATCGTGTTCACCACACCACTCTCATTACCGACATAAACATTTCACTCTAGCCCATCACCCAGATGAACCAGACCTGACACGACTCTAAGCATAGCAGGCATAGCAAGGTAGGAACAACACATACATATGGCTCAATCAACTCCTACACATGCTAGTGGGTTTCATCTAGTTACTGTGGCAATGACAGGTCATGCAGAGGAAGTGGGTTCAACTACCGTAGCACACAACAGTTTGAAACGCGTTGTCTTAATGCAGTAAAAGAGAGCAGGAGCGAGAGCATGGGATTGTATCGATATGATCAAATGGTTGGTTGCTTGCCTGATGGTTCGATGCACTGATACGGTTCTTCGTTAGGGTAATCACGGTACTCCTCGGGGGCAGATCCTGCCGCAAGAACACCGATATACAACCATCACCAAACAATGTGCAACAATATGATGCATGCATGAAACATAGCAATATGAGTGTGTTGGGCTAATGCAACTAAGACCAGAAGGGTTTGAACCAATTTGAATCAAAGATTCAAATTTCAAACTCAAACATGGCCCTTTAAAGTGTTTTTCCTTGTTCTGCATTAAACATCAAGTTAACTTGTTTAGTCATGCATGAAAATAGTACAGATGGATAGATTGGATTTTTCTGATCATTTTTCATATATAATTTGTCTGATTTGGAGTTACAGAATAAAAGTTATGAATTTTTGAAGTTTAAATTATATTCTGGAATTTTCTATATTAGAATAATTCCAGAAAATCAATTATTGCGTCAGCCTGACGTCAGTGTGACATCAGCAGGTCAACGGAACACGTCAGGGTCAAACCTGACAGTGGGTCCCGCATGTCAGGGTGATTATTTTAATTAAAGTTTAATTAAAACTAAACCTGTTTAATTAACAGGGCTGGGCCCCACCTGTCATTGAC
Organism: Triticum aestivum; assembly: GCF_018294505.1. Lineage (NCBI taxonomy): Eukaryota > Viridiplantae > Streptophyta > Magnoliopsida > Poales > Poaceae > Triticum > Triticum aestivum. The sequence continues at coordinate 296,424,746 of NC_057813.1, forward strand.
TCAGGGGAGTCAACCAGGGCCCACCCGTGGTCAAACCCGGGTCGGCTGCACCGGCGTTTAGCCGCCGGCGAGCCCGACGCGGCGACGGAAGTGATTTTTGCCGTTCCGGCAACCAAACGAGCCGCGGAGGGCACCGGAGCGGAGCTGAGGTCGAGCCGCAGCTCTTGGTGGAGTCCGTTGGGGTCGGGGTGGCCGGAGTTGGCGCCGGCGACGACTTTGGCGGCCACCGGAGTTCGGCCAAAGTCGAACTTGTCGCTAGTGGGATCGGTGAGGTGCGGGGAGTGCACGGTTGGGGCTAACGCAGCGTGGTGAGTGCGTTGGACACCGCGGGTTGGCCGGAGGATGGCCGGAAGCACGTCGGCGACGAGATCCGCGGCGGTGCATGCGTGTGATCTTCGTGCGGTGGCTACATGGCTCGGGAATGAGAGAGAGAGGGTCGGAGGGGTAGCTAGGCTCACAGCGCTCCCGTAGAGGCCACCGGCGGGGTCGGGGACGAGCTGAGGCGGCGACGGCGTTGAAGGGGATCTCCGGTGACGGCGAGCTTGGGCGAGGTCGGTGCGGTGGTCTCGGGCCGCTTGAGCACACGGGGCTCGGCTAGCTCGATGAAGTGGACGGCGGCGAAGCTCCTGGACACGGCGGCACGGCGTGGGGTTGACGGAGGGCGTGGCTACGGCGAGGGGGTGGCGGCGATGGCGTCGGCCATGGCGTGGGAGAGCAAGGGAGAGGAGCTGGAGAGGAGAGGGGGTGTCTGGGGGGTTCGGGGGAGAGAGGGAGGCCGATTCACGGTGTTAGCCGGGCGAGGGAGGCGGCGAGGCGGCGAGCAGGTGCGTGGCACCCATGCGGTGCTCGCCGTCGAGCACCTGCCTGCCTGCCTGGCCGGCAAGCAGCTCGCTGGCGCGGTGCTGGGCTGGGCCAGCAGGTGGGCCGGGTACTGGGCGACAGGTAAGCCTTTTCCATTTCTTCTGTTTTCTGTTTTTTTAATACTTCTGCAACTTTGTTGAATTAAATAAAATACTTAGGCAACTCCAAAAATCACCAAACTACTCCTGGTCCATAGTTGGATTATTTCCAACATGAAACATTTTAGTTTGGAGTTATTTGAGCATTTAAATATTTTATATAATTTTAAATGCCCAAATTCAAATATTTATGAGTTAATTCAAAAACCCTAAGATGGCCTAGGAAAATGTGCATCACTTTTGGCAGAGGTTCTGAACCAAGACAAAAATGATGGGCATTTTAGAAGGGCATTTCAGGTTCATTGAAAAAGTTTTTAGTAAACCCTAATTGGTTTCAGAGGGGACTGGGGGTTCTGTCATCCCCATTTCAGGTTTCTGATGAAAGAGTAAACATGATGCAACACTCTAATGCATGGCTAGCTAGGGTGTGACAACTCACCCCCACTCAACAGAATCTCGTCCCGAGATTTGGGTTCCTCCGGAAAGAAGGCGGGATACTCAAGTCGAAGACGATCCTCCCTTTCCCAAGTTGCTTCATCCTCAGAATGGTGCGACCATTGAACTTTGAGAAACTTGATATTATGACGTCGAGTGGTACGCTCAGCTTGATCGAGGATACGAATGGGGTACTCTCGATATGTAAGATTATCTTGGAGATCAAGCGTTTCGTGGTCCACTCCACGGATAGGATCCGAGAAGCAACGCCTGAGTTGAGAAATGTGGAAGACATCGTGGACTCTGGAGAGGTGCGGAGGTAGTTCCAACTGGTAGGCAACTTCTCCTCGTTTGGCGAGAATGCGAAAAGGTCCAATGTAACGAGGAGCCAATTTGCCTTTGATACCGAAACGATGGGTTCCCTTCAGAGGGGTAACCCGAAGGTAAGCCTTCTCGTCAACCTCGAAAGTCATAGCCTTATGTTTTCGGTCATATTGATTCTTTTGACGGGATTGGGCTGTTTTCAACTTTTCACGAACGATGCGAACTTGCTCTTCTGCTTCTTGAATCATATCCGGGCCAAAGAATTGTCTTTCCCCGGTCTCTGACCAGTTAAGGGGTGTTCGACACCGTCGTCCATAGAGAACTTCAAAAGGGGCTTTACCCAAGCTAGATTGATAGCTGTTGTTGTAAGCGAATTCGGCAAATGGAAGGCACTTCTCCCAATCCATTCCGAATGAGATAACAGAGGCTCGAAGCATGTCTTCTAGAATCTGGTTGACGCGTTCCACTTGACCACTCGACTCAGGGTGGAAAGCGGTGCTAAAGGAGAGACGGGTTCCCATAGCATTTTGGAAACTTTCCCAAAATCGAGAGGTGAAAAGACTTCCTCGATCCGAATTAATTTCCAAAGGAACACCATGGAGAGACACTATCCGGGAGATGTATAAGTCTGCCAATTGACTAGCGGTTATACTCTCACGAACAGGTAGGAAATGGGCTACTTTGGAAAGACGATCGACAACGACGAAGGTAGCATTATTCCCTCTCTTGGTCCTGGGAAAACCGGTAATGAAATCCATACCAATTTTATCCCATTTCCATTCAGGAATAGCTAAGGGTTGAAGGGTGCCAGCAGGCCGTTGATGCTCTGCTTTTACTCGACGACAGACGTCGCAATTAGCAATATACTGAGCAATTTCTCTCTTCATCCTGGTCCACCAGAACCTCTGGCGTAGGTCCTGATACATCTTGGTACTACCGGGATGAATGGTGAGAGGAGATTCATGAGCCTCCTTAAGGATTAACTGCCGTAGATGCTAGTTCTTGGGAACCACTAGACGTTTCTCAAAGTACACAACACCATGATCATTTGTAGAGAAACAACTGGCACCTCCGCTAGCAATGTTCTCTTTGATTTTAGATATTCCCTTATCTCGCTTCTGGGCAGCGATGATTTGATCCGTAAGAGTAGGTTTCGCCACCAAGGTGGAAAGAAATCCTTGAGGAACAATGTGAAGGTTAAGCTTCTGAAATTCCTCATGGAGAAGCGGTTGACTTTGTTGTAACATCAGGTTGTTACAATAAGATTTACGACTTAGCGCATCAGCCATGACGTTGGCTTTCCCTGGGGTGTAAGTTATTCCTAAGTCGAAATCTATGATCAACTCAACCCAACGTCTTTGCCTGAGATTCAAATCCGGTTGGGTGAAAATGTACTTCAGATTTTGGTGATCAGTGAATATTTCTCAATGGTTACCAAGGAGGTAATGTCGCCAGGTCTTAAGTGCATAGACTACGGCTGCAAGCTCTAGATCATGAGTAGGATAATTCTCCTCATGTGGGTGCAATTGCCGTGAAGCATAGGCAATTACGTGTCGATCTTGCATGAGAATGCAACCTAGTCCTTGTCGCGAGGCGTCGCAGTAGATAACAAAGTCCTTGGAGAAGTCTGGCGGTACCAGTACGGGAGCAAAAGTCAGGCGTCTTTTCAGTTCCTGAAAGCTGTGCTCACATTGTGGAGTCCATTCGAACTTCTTATCTTTCTTGAGGAGTTCGGTTAGAGGTTTGGCAACTTTGGAGAAGTTCTCGACAAAGCGACGACAATAGCTCGCTAAGCCCAGGAAACTCCGAACTTGCTTGACCGATTCAGGTGGAGTCCAATTAAGGACGGCTTGAACTCGCTCAGGGTTAACAGCAATACCTTTACCAGATATTACATGACCCAGATAGGTCACTTCCGACAACCAGAATTCACATTTGGAAAATTGGCATAAAGGCGGTGCTCTCGAAGTTTCTTGAACACTAGCCTTAGATGTTCGGCATGTTCTTCCTCGTTCTTGGAGTAGATGAGTATATCATCGAGATAAACTACGACGAATTTATCCAAATACTCCATGAAGATTGAGTTCATTAACCGAGAAAAGGTGGCTGGGGCGTTGGTTAAACCGAAGGACATGACGGTGTACTCGTATTGGCCATAACGAGTAACAAAGGCCGTTTTAGGGATGTCCCCGTTTCTGATTTTAATTCGATGGTAGCCCAACCTCAAATCCATTTTGGAGAAGACTGAGGATCCAGCGAGCTGATCATACAGGTCGTTGATCCTGGGGAGCGGATATTTGTTCTTGATTGTGACCAAATTGACAGGTCGATAATCTACAACCATCCGGTCCATACCATCCTTCTTCTTGACGAAGAGGACGGGGCAAGCCCACGGAGATGAACTAGGTCAGATGAAACCCTTTTTCAAGGACTCATCGAGTTGTTTCTTAAGCTCGGCTAGTTCTAGTGGTGCCATCTTATAGGGTCTTCTAGCAATCGGAACGGTTCCTGGAATGAGGTCTATTACGAACTCAACATCCCTGTCAGGTGGAACACCTGGCAATTCCTCTGGGAAGACATCCGGGAAGTCTCGGACTACCGGAACGTCCTCAAGGTCTGGCAAAGGGCTGGCGTTAAGAGAATATAATTGTCGCTTGGCTAATCGGGTCAAGACATTGACTATCTTCCCCGAAGGATGAGTGAGTTGAACAGTCCTAGAGAAGCAATCAATTTTGGCATGATGAGCTGACATCCAGTCCATACCCAAAATGATATTAATATCTGAAAATTTGAGAGCTATCAAAGATGCAAGGAAAACAAGTCTGTCGACTTGGATTTCATTTCCATAACTTACCCTGGAGGTCTGCCATCTAGAACCAGGAGTAGAAATTTCCATAGTGGATGGCATGTCACAGAATGCGGTGTTATGCAAACGAGCATAGTTCTCGGATATAAATGAATGAGAGGCTCATGTATCGAAAAGAACAGATGCCGGGTGGCAATTAACAAGGAGCGTACCGAGAACGACGTTGGGATCTTCTTTAGCTTCTTCGGCAGAGATACAGTTGACATGGCCACGTGAGGCGGTGGCCGGCTTGGCGTGGAACACTTTCCCTGTCGGCTTGCCACGGCCAACAGCTTTAGCAGATTGGTTGGGGTTGGTCTGGGGACACTCACGCATATAGTGGCCAGATTCCCCACACTTGAAACAAGTCACGGAACTGGTACGTGGAGGAGCATTGTTGGTTGGACCCCCATAGGGCTTGGCTGGAGCAGACTGTTGAACAGGGCGAGGCGCCTGGAAAGATGGCCTCGGTGTGAACCTGGGTGGCAGGGCGGTGTTGGGCACCCACACGCGGCGCTTCTGAGGACCAGCACCGGATGAGGAACCCATGTCACGGCCATGCTTGCGTGTTGCGTCATAATCAGTCTGACCAGTTTCAGCACTGATGGCCTTGTTAACAAGCTTCTGAAAAGATGTGCACTCATGCAGACGGAGGTCGCGGCGAAGCTCAGGACTAAGTCCCTTACGGAACCTTGCTTGCTTCTTGGCATCAGTAGAAACTTCCTCAGTTGCATATCGTGCGAGGTTACCAAACTCCCTGCTGTAAGCATCCACAGAGAGTCGGCCTTGGGTGAAATTGCAAAATTCCTCACGTTTACGGTCCATGAGACCCTCCGGAATGTGATGTTCACGGAAAGCCTCACTGAATTCAGCCCAAGTAGTGACATGGTCCGCTGGGCGCATAGCTCCATAATTCTCCCACCATAGACTGGCGGGGCCTTCAAGATGATATGCAGCAAAGGTGACCTTGTCAGCCTCAGCTACTAGCGCGGAACGCAGCTTGTGAGAGATACTGCGAAGCCAATCATCAGCGTCGAGAGGCTCGACGGAGTGATGGAACGTGGGTGGATGTAATTTGATAAAATCACTGAGTGACACCACGTTAGTCCTCTGATGGTGTGCTGTGTTCTGTTCAATACGCTCCAACAAACGGTTGGTCTCCCGCTTGTTTCTCTCAGCTTCCATCATAACCTCGGCTAGGGAAGGGGGATGAGGCAGATTTGCATCCCTGACTTCACTGCCTTCGGCCTGCTCTTGAGGAGCAGGGTTAGTGCGCGTGTTGACCATCCTAGGTAAACAAGACAATGATTCAGTCAGAATGATAAAATTCCGACATAGGATACAAAATGTAAGGAATAACTTGAAATGCAAGATGATCATCCGTATGACATGGTAGATACAGAAACTGCTTCTTTATTCCATCGTCATACACACCATACAGGGTTTAGTACAAGACCAAACAAAGTACTATTATGGTGAAAAGAGGATTACATCTCATCAGAGGCATCCCAAGCTCCTATACATTATTATTCTACACCTTCGAAAAGAGTACAAACTAGGTCATATCCCACGAGTCACGCGGGACGATAGACGACACAGATAGTGCGGACTAGTGATACTACCACTAACTCAGACCGATCCGTAGTAGTCCTCGTAGAAGTCACCTCCATAGCCTGGAAGCTCAACATGATCATCCGGAAACAGACGATCTCGCGGAGCTTGTGGGCCATAGGGGCTAGGATGAGGTCTTGGACCAACAGACGGTGGCCTGCGGGGACCGCGAGGTGGGGTGATGCCTCCTACATCACGCCAACCCATCACGTCTGGCAAAGCAGATCTCACAGGATAGAGATCGCGCATATCCGAATATCCAGCTTGCATCGCCGGTGCAAACCGAGTCAACGTGGCCCAATGGTCAGCACGGGTATTGAAGAGCTCTAACCTCAAGGCCCGATTTTCACGGTCCTTATCCTCGAGCATCTCAGCAGTGGTGCGAGTCCGTGAATCCTCCTGAGTGGGGTCAGCATAGATAGCCTGGAGATACCCTTGTGCTCCCGGAAGTGATCCTGGCATATACCGGAAATCAGAGTCCCGAAATAGACCAGATCTGACTCGCATGATGGTCATCATAGAGTAGGCAGCGTCCTGCACAGCCATCTCAATAGTAACCCCGAGTCCATAGGAGCAATGAAGGGGCTCGGTGGACCCAGGATAAGATGGAAATATCCTGACAGTGCAGAGATACTGGCTTTGATTAAAGTCTCGGAATTGCTCTTCGACCGTGTACTCAGGATACCAACGGTATCCAGCCTCAGTCATTACCTTGACCAACATGGCAGTATGGCCGGGCACATCTAAGCATCGAGTCAGGCGAACCACTTGATTGGGGTCGCGAGTGGCCATCTGAAAGCACAATCATAATGCAAAGGCATTAGAATTTCTAGCAAAATTTCGGCAGCATAACAGCTGTAAATGCTCAAGAAAGATTTTGAGACATTTGACAAAGGATTACACACACACTCATCATCATCATATCAAGTTCTGAGTCCATCCTAGCAACATAGTGTGGTAGTAGAATTGGACTAGGCTTGTATTCATCAAACTTATAAGGTACTACTGATTAGTAACACGTGATCCTGATAGAAAGAAGAGATAGCCTAGTTCTTAATCCCCGTAGAAGAGATGACGATGACTTAGATCAGAAGGCATAAGATGTAAGGAGTAAAAAGAGCCTTACGTGCCAACCCACAAACAATTCCCCTACATATAACTAAAGAATTTCTAGACTCAACATCGACCAGTTTGGCTTGGAGAACCTACAGGTAGTCCGGCTCTGATACCAACACTGTCAGGACCCCGACTCGATGTCACATCGATCTAGCCGGTAACACCTCATATCACTTTGCGGCCTCACGCACGGTATCCCCATGGGTGTCGCCTTACCTTTGCCCGGGACCGTTTGCGCCTTTTGGCTCACGTATATGATAGTGTCGCTAGCATCCATATGATAAGTAGCCCGGGCTGACATGACTAGTCGTAAACCCAAAGTGGCACAGACTTACAGGGACAGGCATCCATGACCCAGCTTCGAACGTGTCGGTTATCAGCAAGTGGGTCCGGGCTGTAGCACTGGGCTAGCAGGACTCCGGTAAACCGGGCTGTAGCGGGCTAACAGGACTCCGGTACTCAATGCGTGACATTTCCCCGAAGGGACAGACACCGGAACGAGGAAGGACACATGCCGGCCAGCCTAAGTGTTCCAGAGCAGTAGCAAGCTACCATGGCTCAGCGGTAACACCAGGAGACATTTCCCGGTAAGAGAGGCTACTAAAGATAAACAACTAGATAGTCAGATCCCACACATACCAAGCATTTCAATCATACACACAATATGCTCGATATGTGCAAATACAACGAAGCATCACAACATGACTCTACGACACAAGTACTTTATTTAAGGCTCAGAGAGCCATACATAACATACACAAAGGTACGGGTCACACGACCCAGCATTCAAGTCATACAGTCATACAAACCAGCAGCGGAAGTAACTTGTCTGAGTACAGACAACTAGAAAGATAAAAGAGGCTTGGAAAGCCTAGCTATACTACGTGGTCCTTCACAAGCTCAGGATCACCACCTGGGCCTTTAGCCTACTCGTTGATGTCAACGTCTACATAGAACCCATCAGAAGGGGTTGCAGCGTCTTCTGTAAAATGTAAATTATAGCAACATGAGTACAAAGGTACTCAGGAAGACTTACATCAGAACCTACATACATGCATATTATCAAGAAGGGTTGGTGGAGTTGTTGCAGCAAGCCAGCTTTGACTCTTGGCTAGGCTAATCTACGAAACTCCAACTTGAAATGGTTTTGCGTACACGAGTCCACTACTCACCACTTCAATACACTACCGAGGATCCACCTCCGTCTCCCTACGGTAGAGCCATCCTCGGCACTCACACTTATCTTGAGGCTTTTAGCAGTTTCCATTTACTTGTCTATGAACTGTATAGGCAACCAAGTAGTCCTTTACCGTGGACGCGGCTATTCGAATAGATCATGATAACCCTGCAGGGGTGTACTTCTTCATACATGTTTCCACCACTTAGCGTCTGCACACGACATGTGCTCGGCAGACTTCAAGCGAAAGCCGACGTGGGTGTAGACTACGACCTACCTAAACACCTAAGCCTCTAGTCCAGGTTTATCGCCTATCCAGGTTCCATCCGCAGGGAGTCCGGCCGAGGTTTCCCATACGGCCCCGAACGATGTGAACAGGGTTCCCAAGATACCTAACGGGTATTCGGTACACCCGGCCACGTACCTACCGCATCACAGCCCACCCCTACGGTCAGCGCTGTCCACGGCCTCCAGTAGGCTACAAACACCAGAAACTACTTGCAACTCCTGGACAGAGAGCTAGGGTGAATAAGAAGTCGAGCGGGGTCATATTTCAGGGCCCAATGCATGGTAGTAGCTGTATCTTAAATCACACATACAGATCTCAGTGCTTAAGGTCGGCTTCAATGAAACAACCCACCATGTACTCCTACATGGCCTCTCATCGATACCTTTACCAAATCGTGTTCACCACACCACTCTCATTACCGACATAAACATTTCACTCTAGCCCATCACCCAGATGAACCAGACCTGACACGACTCTAAGCATAGCAGGCATAGCAAGGTAGGAACAACACATGCATATGGCTCAATCAACTCCTACACATGCTAGTGGGTTTCATCTAGTTACTGTGGCAATGACAGGTCATGCAGAGGAAGTGGGTTCAACTACCGTAGCACACAGCAGTTTGAAACGCGTTGTCTTAATGCAGTAAAAGAGAGCAGGAGCGAGAACATGGGATTGTATCGATATGATCAAATGGTTGGTTGCTTGCCTGATGGTTCGATGCACTGATACGGTTCTTCGTTAGGGTAATCACGGTACTCCTCGGGGGCAGATCCTGCCGCAAGAACACCGATATACAACCATCACCAAACAATGTGCAACAATATGATGCATGCATGAAACATAGCAATATGAGTGTGTTGGGCTAATGCAACTAAGACCAGAAGGGTTTGAACCAATTTGAATCAAAGATTCAAATTTCAAACTCAAACATGGCCCTTTAAAGTGTTTTTCCTTGTTCTGCATTAAACATCAAGTTAACTTGTTTAGTCATGCATGAAAATAGTACAGATGGATAGATTGGATTTTTCTGATCATTTTTCATATATAATTTGTCTGATTTGGAGTTACAGAATAAAAGTTATGAATTTTTGAAGTTTAAATTATATTCTGGAATTTTCTATATTAGAATAATTCCAGAAAATCAATTATTGCGTCAGCCTGACGTCAGTGTGACGTCAGCAGGTCAACGGAACACGTCAGGGTCAAACCTGACAGTGGGTCCCGCATGTCAGGGTGATTATTTTAATTAAAGTTTAATTAAAACTAAACCTGTTTAATTAACAGGGCTGGATCCCACCTGTCATTGACTCAGGGGAGTCAACCAGGGCCCACCCGTGGTCAAACCCGGGTCGGCTGCACCGGTGTTTAGCCGCCGGCGAGCCCGACGCGGCGGCGGAAGTGATTTTTGCCGTTCCGGCAACCAAACGAGCCGCGGAGGGCACCGGAGCGGAGCTGAGGTCGAGCCGCAGCTCTTGGTGGAGTCCGTTGGGGTCGGGGTGGCCGGAGTTGGCGCCGGCGACGACTTTGGCGGCCACCGGAGTTCAGCCAAAGTCGAACTTGTCGCTAGGGGGATCGGTGAGGTGCGGGGAGTGCACGGTTGGGCCTAACGCAGCGTGGTGAGTGCGTTGGACACCGCGGGTTGGCCGGAGGATGGCCGGAAGCACGTCGGCGACGAGATCCGCGGCGGTCCGTGCGTGTGATCTTCGTGCGGTGGCTACACGGCTCGGGAATGAGAGAGAGAGGGTCGGAGGGGTAGCTAGGCTCACAGCGCTCCCGTAGAGTCCACCGGCGGGGTCGGGGACGAGCTGAGGCGGCGACGGCGTTGAAGGGGATCTCCGGCGACGGCGAGCTCGGGCGAGGTCGGTGCGGTGGTCTCGGGCCGCTCGAGCACACGGGGCTCGGCTAGCTCGATGAAGTGGACGGCGGCGAAGCTCCTGGACACGGCGGCACGGCGTGGGGTTGACGGAGGGTGTGGCTACGGCGAGGGGGTGGCGGCGATGGCGTCGGCCATGGCGTGGGAGAGCGAGGGAGA
>NC_057813.1:296435882-296485527 GCF_018294505.1 Triticum aestivum
GAGGAGCTGGAGAGGAGAGGGGGTGTCTGGGGGGTTCGGGGGAGAGAGGGAGGCCGATTCACGGCGTTAGCCGGGCGAGGGAGGCGGCGAGGCGGCGAGCAGGTGCGTGGCACCCATGCGGTGCTCGCCGTCGAGCACCTGCCTGCCTGCCTGGCCGGCAAGCAGCTCGCTGGCGCGGTGCTGGGCTGGGCCGGCAGGTGGGCCGGGTGCTGGGCGACAGGTAAGCCTTTTCCATTTCTTCTGTTTTCTGTTTTTTTTAATACTTCTGCAACTTTGTTGAATTAAATAAAATACTTAGGCAACTCCAAAAATCACCAAACTACTCCTGGTCCATAGTTGGATTATTTCCAACATGAAACATTTTAGTTTGGACTTATTTGAGCATTTAAATATTTTATATAATTTTAAATGCCCAAATTCAAATATTTATGAGTTAATTCAAAAACCCTAAGATGGCCTAGGAAAATGTGCATCACTTTTGGCAGAGGTTCTGAACCAAGACAAAAATGATGGGCATTTTAGAAGGGCATTTCAAGTTCATTGAAAAAGTTTTTAGTAAACCCTAATTGGTTTCAGAGGGGACTGGGGGTTCTGTCATCCCCATTTCAGGTTTCTGATGAAAGAGTAAACATGATGCAACACTCTAATGCATGGCTAGCTAGGGTGTGACACCTTGTGTCGTGCATACAAGGAGAGAAAAACCTCAATGACCTTTTGAGCAATCAAAAGGAAGTTGTGGCCAAGGAGGGGATTGGGTTTGCCCCACGTCCAAGAAGAAGAAGAAGAAGAAGAAGAAGAAGAAGAATGACAAGACCACACAACCTCCTCATCTCAAGCAAACCTTTGTGAAGGAGTTAGAGGGTACTCCTAAGGAGAAGAAGAACAACACGAAGGGTGGCGGTGTCAAAAAGGGCCATGCCACTCCTTCCAATAAAACCGGCAATTTTAATCCTTCTGTTATGTCATGCTAGTGATGGGCATGTTTATGCCAAATTTGTTAGTTCTTCTTAGGAGTACATTGAATGGTCTATTTGGGTTCCTAAGACCCTGATTGCTAACATCAAAGGACCCATTACAAAATGGGTACCTAAAACCAAGAATTGATCTCTTGTAGGTGTTTGCTTCCGGTGGGGGATCATGGTTGCTCGATAGTGGAGCCGCAAATCATATGACCGGAAGCAAGGACTTGGTGGTGGACGTGCATAAAGTTTCATCTATGACCACCAATGTCGAATGGGGTGATGCTTCATCTTCTAAGGTATTGGGGCTTGGGAAGGTTGTCATTTCTCATGATCTCACAATCGAGAAAGTCATGCTTGTTGAGTCCCTTGCATACAACTTACTTTCTGTTCGTCAACTTGCACTCATGGGCTTTGCCACTTTCTTTGATATTGATATCGTGGCCCTCTTGTGGAGCAAGACTCTTAAAGTAGCCTTTGTTGGGCATGTCGAGAATGGTCTTTATGTGATTAAATTTTTGGAGCGACCCACTAAGACTGCGGCATGCCTAATGGCTAAAGTTGATGTGGGATGGCTTTGGAATCGCCGTTTAGCCCATGTCAATATGAGATCTTTGCAAAGTATTCTCAAGGGGGATCATGTCCGTTGACTAACAAATGCTAGTTTTGCCGAAGATCGTGCTTTCCGTGCTTGTATCGAAGGAAAGCTACATGAGAAGGCTCACCCTCCCACGACTATCATCTACTCGAAGAGGCCCTTGGATCTCCTTCACTTGGATCTCTTTGGGCCTCCATCCTTTGATAGTCTTGGGGGTAGAAAGTATTTGATGTAGGGTAGAACCCTAGATGCCCAATCTTTCATGATTGGAGGGGATCCAACAATGAACACGAAGAACACGAGGAGAAATCACGAGGGGAAACACAAGAGAATCACTCAAACCAACAAGATTCAGTCACACATATGCTAGATCCTAGGAACACAAAGAGCGATACACTATTCAAAGTCAACAATGGGCGATACAAAAGGTCTTCTCCGTGAGGAGGTCTTGAAGGGTCTTCCCATGATGGGGCCTTGAATCCGCTTGGGGGGTATTCTTCAAAGAGGTCATGAACTCCGGTGGAGAAGTAACCAAGTGGATGAGCAAAGCTCTATCTCAAATATGAGCTAAAACAATGCTAACCCTAACTAGGAGGACGAGGACGTCTATTTATAGTCTAAGTATAAAAGGGGGCGGAATGAAAGGGTACATGGGCCTTGGGCCTGAAGCTGCACACACACAAGCAACGGACGTCCAGTCTCTACCGGTCGTCCGGTCGCTCGCGAAGGTCCAGACGTCCGGTAGGGCTCGGACTTCCGCTAATTACGTTCTGTAAACGTGGTACCGGACATCTGGAGACGGCCAGTCGTCTGGTCGTCGGTCGTCCGGTCGCTTTGGATTTCCGCTGAAACAAGATGACCCACAAGTATAGGGGGTCAATTGTAGCTCTTTTCGATAGGTAAGAGTGTCGAACCCAACGGTAGCAGAACGAAATGACAAGTAGTTTGCAGTAAGGTAATGTCTGCAAGTGTTGAAACTCTAAGTAGCGAGTAGTTTGATAGCAAGATAATTTGTAACGAGCGAGTAACAATAGTAGTAACAAAAGTGCAGCAAGGTAGCCCAACCCTTTTGTGGCAAAGGACAGGCCAAAACGGTTTCTTATGATAAGCAAAGTGTTCTTGAGGGTACACGAGAATTTCATCTAGTTACTTTCATCATGTTGGTTTGATTTGTGTTCGCTACTTTGATAATTTGATATGTGGGTGGACCGGTGCTTAGGTGTTGTTCTTACTTGAACAAACCTCCTACTTATGATTAACCCTCTCGCAAGCATCCGCAACTATGAGAAAAGTATTAAGAATAAATTCTAACCATAGCATTAAACTCTAGGATCCAATCGGTCCCTTACGGAGTAGTGCATAAATTGGGGTTTAAGTTTCTGTCACTCTCGCAACCCACCATCTATTTAATACTCCACAATGCATTCCCTTAGGCCCAAATATGGTTAATAGTCATGTAGTCGACGTTCACATGACACCACTAAGAGAATGGCAATATACATACCATCAAAATATCGAACACATATCAAGTTCACATGATTACTTACAACATGATTTCTCCCGTGACCTCAAGAACAAAAGTAACTACTCACAAACGATAAACATGTTCAAGATCAGAGGGGTATTGAATAGCATAATGGATCTGAACATATAATCTTCCACCAAATAAACCATATACTAATCAACTACAAGATGTAATCAACACTACTAGTCACCCACGGGCACCAATCTATAGTTTTGATACAAAGATTGAACGCAAGAGTTGAACTAGGGTTTGAGAGGAGTTGGTGCTGTGAAGATGTTGATGACGATGGCCCTCCCCAAGATGGGAGAGATGTTGGTGATGATGATGGCGATGATTTCCCCCTCCGAGAGGGAAGTTCCCCTGGCAGAATCCCTCCGCTGGAGGGCAAAAGTGCTCCTGCCCTAGTTCCGCCTCGAGACGGCGGGCTTCGTCCTGAATGTCCTCCCCTGATTTTTCTAGGTCAAAATGACTTATATACCAGAAGATGGGCACCAGAGGTGGGCCGAGGAGGGCACAACCCACCAAGGTGCGCCTAGGCTCCCTGGCGCGCCCAAGTGGGTTGTGCCCACTTGGTGGGCCCCCTCTAGTAGTTATTTTCTCCAATATTCCTTAAATATTCCATAAAAATTCTCCGTAAAGGCTCAGCTTGTTTGGAGTTGTGCAGAATAGGTAGCCTAACGTAGCTTTTTCAGGTCTAGATTTCCAGCTGCCAGAATTCTCCCTCTTGGTGTGTACCTTGCAAATTATGAGAGAAAAGGCATTAGAATTACTCCAAAAAGCATTATTATGGATAAAAACATTGTAAATAATAGTAAGAAAACATGATGCAAAATGGACGTATCACCTCTCCTAAGCTTAGACTTCGCTTGTCCTCAAGCGAAAACCGAAATCAAAAACATGCCCACATGCTTTGAGAGAGAGAGGTGTCGATAAAAACAAAAATATAGACATAGAAGCATCATGTTGATTATTATCATGGCAACAAAATTGAACATAGGACTTTTACCATCGAACTTGCATCATATACTTCCCATGAATAAGTAACAGTTCATCACATAATCGAAGTATAAAGCAAAAACTCTATTAAAAACCAACAAACTATGTTCTCAGTCAACTTTGCAACTACAATTCGTCATCTTTTCAGGAAGAGTCACGTGTCGGAGCCTTCTATCATGTACACATACTCAACCATCATATAGTCTTCTATGATTGCTAACACTCACGTTGTATCCATGAGCAAAATATTTCAACCGGACACCTAGAAAGATAGGGGCTCATAGTTTCGCCTCCCAGCATACTCACCTCAAGGGTGATGTCAACAATAATAACTCATGCTATCTACATTCAACTGGACATATGTGCCTAGATCTTTTCTCATCACATGATGCTTGCCAAAAGAAAAAAATAAAAAGGAATAGAGGGAAAACTTTGACTCTTTGCATAAAAGTAGATACATGAAAGTAAAAGATAGGCCCTTCGCAGAGGGAAGCAAAGGTTGCCATGCACTTATTTGTTTGCATGCTCAATCCCTTAGTGCAAGAGAACGTCATGTTGTATTGCCCCTTAGGATGACAACCTTTATTATGCAGTCTGTCACTTTTATTCTTTGTCATCCAAGTTCGTACAACGCTCAATTTTCTCTTACCCTAAATGATCTCGCATATTTAGAAGCAATTTTTATTGCCTTTTTGCACCGATGACAACTTACTTGAGGGATCTTGCTCAATCCCTAGGTAGGTGGACACTTGAAAAAAGATTTGGATTTAAGGGCTTTTGTATGCACAAGTAGTATCTCTACTTAGTGCGGAATTTTCGGCTAGCAAAGATAGGGGCAAGCACCACATGTTGAAGGATCTATGACAATATGACTTCTATGTGAATATAAACAAACATAAATCATTAAGTTCTCTTTCTTGTCCAATGTCAACAATGTTGGCATACAATATTTTGATGAGGGCTCACAATCACAAAAGATTTCAAGGATAGTATATTTATATGTGAATCTTCTCTTCCCTTATTAATTCTTTCATGAGTTGAATCATTGACTAATACTATGTTTGTCAATCTCTAATAAAATTTTCTACTTATACTTTTACTTATGTGGTGTTATCACCTACCATAGGGTTAGTATATGATCTATTGATTTGTTCCCTTTCTTTTATTCAATCACTTTTTTCTTTCTTATTTCTTCTTTATTTACAATAAGAAGGTAAAGAAAGCAAAAACTCAAACTAAACTTTATTATATAACTTGCACACGATCACAATGGTAGATCACTAAGCAAACTCTCAAAGAAGAAAGGATCAAACTAAACTTTTATTCATCTAAAGCAAAAAGATCAAACTAAGATAAGTAAAAGCAAAAAGATAGTGGAATGATACGATACAGGAGCACCTCCCCCAAGCTTGGCAGAAGCCAAGGGGAGTGCCCATACCCGATACTCAGTTTTCCTTTGGTGGTGAAGAAGATGATGATAAAGAAGCGATCCTATCCTTAAGGATCAAGAGATTCTCCAACCGACGGATAACACTCCGGAGATAGGTGATGTGCTCTTGATGCAAAATATTTCTGCGGGTGAGATACTTATTTTGTATGCGAACTATTTCAATAATGCGAAAAGCTTCAATCTCAGCAGGAGTAATATGAGTAAGGTAGGGCTTAAGGTTATCTTCTTCCTCCTCCTCGGCCAGCAGTGCTTGTGCTGCCACTGGGGATGGATTCAAGGTAGCTTCCTTGCCCTTGCCTCTCTTGACGACGTCCGTAGGCTTCTCCCTGTTCATCTCCATCTTCATTAGCCAAGCATCTTCTTCCATGTTGTTGGAGGAAGAGGAAGACATGATGCCTGGCTTGATAAATCTGACTAGAAACAGCAAGAAAAGAGAACAGAGTATTTCTTCGTGATATGGTGATCAACAGGTTAGGGAAGTATATATAGATTTTTTTATCTTGGAGGACAAGTATACAGGAGAAAAACGGAGTCCGGAAGGTGTCCCAGGTGGGCACAACCCACCTGGGTGCCTGGCGCGCCTGGTGTCTCGTGTCCACTAGGGGATGTTTCCTGGAAGTTTCTTTATTTCCAAAATTCTAAAATATTCTAGAACTAACAAAATATATTTTTGTGGATTTTCGGGGACCGTTTACTTACCGTATTACTTACCTCCTTATTTTGACGATTCTCGAGTGTTCCGGAAGGACTCATTTATGTGTTCTTCCGGTGTCATAGTTTGGATAATATTACTTTCAACATTGATAGGTGTACCTGAGATATAATGCTTTATTCATTGTCCGTTGACAACCTTCGGGTTAGTGCCTTCGAAATTATTTATTTTGATGGCTCCAGACAGGTAGACTTCCTCGATGACATATGGGCCTTCCCATTTCGAGAGGAGCTTTCCTGCAAAAAATCTAAAACGAGGGTTGTACAAAAGAACATATTCTCCGACTTTGAACTCACACTTTTGGATTATTTTGTCATGCCATATTTTAACTTTCTCTTCGTATAGTTTTGCATTTTCATAAGCATGGGTTCTCCATTCATCTAAAGAGCTAATATCAAATAACCTCTTTTCACAGGCAAGTTTGAAATCATAGTTGAGTTCTTTAATTGCCCAGTATTCTTTATGTTCTAACTCAAGAGGCAAATGACAAGCTTTTCCATAAACCATTTTATAAGGAGACATACCCATAGGATTTTTATATGATGTTCCCAAAGTGCATCATCTAATTTCTTAGACCAATTCTTCCTGGACCTATTGACAGTCTTTTGCAAAATTAATTTTATTTCCCTATTGCTAAGTTCAACTTGACCACTAGACTGAGGATGATAAGGTGATGCAATTCTATGGTTAACATCATACTTGGCAAGCATTTTACGAAAAGCACCATGAATAAAATGTGAACCACCATCAGTCATTAAATATCTAAGGACTCCAAACATTGGGAAAATAACTTCCTTAAGCATTTTAATAGAGGTATTGTGATCAGCACTACTAGTTGGATTAGCTTCTATCCATTTAGTAACATAATCAACAGCAACCAAAATATGTGTATACCCATTAGAGGAAGGAAAAGGTCCCATGTAATCAAATCCCCAAACATCAAATGGTTCAACAACAAGTGAATAATCCATAGGAATTTCTTGACGCTTAGCAATATTGCCTATTTTTTGGTATTCATCACAAGATGAGACAAACTTGCGGGCATCCCTAAAGAGAGTAGGCCAATAAAATCCAGATTGCAATACCTTGTGAGCAGTCCTATGTCCAGCGTGATGCTCTCCATAAGCTTCGGAGTGACATTTCCGTAGGATTTGTCCCTGTTCATGCTCAGGTACACAACGTCTAATAATACCATCTACTCCTTCTTTATAAAGATGTGGGTCATCCCAAAAGTAATGTCTTAAATCATAGAATTATTTTTTCTTTTGTTGGTATGTAAAGCTAGGAGGTAAATATTTAGCAACAATGTAATTGGCATAATCAGCATACCAAGGAGTACTATTAGCAACATTTATTACAGCTAACTGCTCATCAATAGGTAGTGGGTCAACAAGCACATTTTCAAGCCTAGACAAGTTATCTGCTACGGGGTTCTCAACTCCTTTTCTATCAATAATATGTAAATCAAATTCTTGTAACAAGAGAACCCAACGAATAAGTCTAGGCTTAGCATCTTTATTTTCCATAAGATATTTAATAGCAGCATGGTATGTGTGAACAGTTACTTTGGAATCAACAATATAAGGTCTAAATTTATCACAAGCAAACACCACTCCCAAAAATTCTTTTTCAGTAGTACCATAATTTCTTTGAGCATTGTCTAGAGTTTTACTAGCATAATGAATAACATTCAATTTCTTATCAACTCTTTGTCCTAGAACAACACTAACAATATAATCACTAGCATCACACATAATTTCAAAAGGCAAGTTCCAATCAGGTGGTTTAACAATAGGTGCAGAAATTAAGGCTTTCTTGAGTGTTTCAAAGGCTTCTAAACAATCATCATCAAAAACAAAAGGAACATCCTTTTGTAGAAGACTAGTGAGAGGCCTAGAAATTTTAGAGAAGTCTTTAATAAATCTCCTATAAAACCAGCATGACCTAGGAAACTACGAATACCTTTGATGTCCTTAGGACATGGCATTTTCTCAATTGCATCAACCTTAGCTTAGTCCACTTCAATACCTCTTTCAGAAATTTTATGACCCAAGACAATGCCCTCATTAACCATAAAGTGGCACTTCTCCCAATTCAAGACAAGATTGGTTTGTTCACATCTCTGCAAAACTCGCTCAAGATTTCTTAAACAATCATCAAAGGACTTCCCATAAATAGGACAGTCATCCATGAAAACATCAACAATCTTTTCACAAAAGTCAGAGAATATAGCAGCCATACATCTTTGAAAGGTATCAGGTGCATTACATAAACCGAAAGGCATACGTATATAAGAAAATGTTCCAAAAGGACAAGTAAAAGTGGTCTTTTCTTGATCAGATTGTAAAACAAGTATTTGTGAAAAGCTAGAGTATCCATCAAGGAAGAAAAAATGTGTGTGCTTACCTAGTCTTTCTAACATTTGATCAATAAAAGGCAGAGGGTAATGATCTTCTCTTGTAGCTTTATTTAATTTTCTATAATCAATAACCATTCTATAGCCCGTGACGGTTCTTTGTGGAATGAGCTCATTCTTATCATTAGGAACAACAGTAATACCTCCCTTCTTAGGGACACAATGAACAGGACTTACCCATTTACTATCAGCTATAGGATAAATTATACCTGCTTCCAGAAGTTTTAATATTTCCATTCTTACCACTTCTTTCATCTTCGGATTTAGCCGACATTGATGATCAACAACTGGTTTAGCATCAGGTTCCATATTAATTTTATGCTGACATAGAGTGGGACTAATGCCCTTTAAATCATCTAGAGTATACCCAATAGCAGCTTGGTGCTTCCTTAGAACTTTCAATAATCTTTGTTCTTCATGTTCTAAAAGGTTAGCACTGATAATAACAGGATATATCTTCTTTTCATCGAGATAAGCATATTTCAAAGTGTCTGGCAAAGGTTTTAATTCAAACACAGGGTCACCTTTAGGTGGAGGAGGACCTCCAAGAGTTTCAATAGGCAAATTGTGTTTAAGCAGAGGACGTTGTTCAAAGAAGATCTTATCTATTTCATTTCTTCCATGCATATGTAAATCATTCTCATGATCTAGCAAGTATTGTTCTAAAGGATCAGTAGGTGGCACATCAATAGAAGCAAGACCAATTAATTCATCATTACTAGACAATTCTTTTTCATGATGATTTCTACTAAACTTGGACAAATTAAACTCATGAGATTCTGATGAGCCCTTCGACAATGAATCGATGGCGCGAATAATTTGCCCAATCTTTCACGGTACGATGTCACCTAAAACAGCGTAGCGCTCGTGATCTTGTAGATGCAATCACCACAAAAACAACACACACACACACACCCGAGAGAGGAAGTACGTGGACGATCTTCAGCAGATCAGCAGAAATTGAAACTCTAGAATCAATCTCAGACCAAAATCAAAAAGCCTCAATAGCTATCAACAAATATTCAGTGGTGGCTTGGAGATACCCCGAGTTGCCGATCTATCCATCGATGGAAAAATAACCTAGCAAAAAGTTGAATCTCATACACGGTCGACCTGGCCTTTAAAATAGTGCTCGCAGGCACGCGGGCTAGCCCGACTCGTTTCCTAATTTCCAAGATGACTTGGACTCTAACAACCACGTAACAAACTAGGTACGCTAAAAAAACTATAATCTTTTTCCTATCTAACTAAACAAGATTTAACTAGTTTAATTATATGGCAAGCTGATCACAAACGTCCAATCTTTCCTTGTAGCTTCTCAAGTAGAACTCAAACTTGGACATTAGTCGCCCCAATCATCATATCTATGCATGGTGTCCCGAAACATGGCTTCACCTCATCTTGTGGAAAAATATCAAACACCATTTTTTCAAACCGGAGCATGAAAGGATTTTTAAACTGGCGCCCAAACGTATTAAGGGTGTTAACCTCGTTTTCACTCTGTGTCGTTCCATTCCAACGGACTCTCTGGTGAATATTTTGTGTCTCTTTTCGTTGGCGCAGTGCTGGAACAATATATTTTGATGTTTCATAAGCAGCTTGCAAATGATCATTGCAAAAATTAGACAAGGGCATATCATCCTCCCTTCCTTGAAAACAAACCGTCCTCGGTTTTGACTTAGGCCTTGCAGATTTCTTCTTGAACACTTCTACAATACACTTTATATTCTGTGCACCCTTAGGAAGAATCGCATAGAACTCACCCTTATACATAAAAGTGTACCTATTTGTTCGCCCGTGATGAAGAGCGTTAACATCATGTTGCCACGGATGCCCCAAAATAAGGTGACAAACATGTAGTGGCATAACGTCGCATTCCACCTTATCAACATAGCCATCAACAGAAAAAGGAACCTTCACCCTATGAGTTACCTTCACTTTGCCAACATCATTTATCCACTTCATATAGTATGGCCTTGGGTGCTCCCATGTTGGCAACACAAGAGACTCCACCACATCCTTGCTAATAATGTTGCTAGCACTGCCACCATCAATTATCAGTTTGCAAACTTCTCCCTTGATGATACATGCAGTTTGAAAAATACTCCATCGTTGTCCTTGTTCAACAATGGTCTTGTCATCTCGCTGGACCTTATGTGCTAGCAAACTCTCCATATCAGGATTATCTTGAGGATAACATAATATGGTATCACCATGACCTCTTTCAATTCCATCCTCTAACTTAGGCGTCTCATCTTCAGATTCTGAAATATATTCCGCATCAACTAGTAGAACCCTTCGTTGATTGGAACATTCATGCTTCATGTGTCCACGTCCTCCACACTTGTGGCAAATAATATTATGATGATGAGATGACGTCGCACTAGATGAAACCTGAGAAACCTCCTTAGGCGCAGCCGCCACTTTGATCTGTTCAATGCTTCCCGACTTATAAGAAGGAGTCGGTTTAGCACTAAACCCACCATCAATAGGAGAAGAACCACATCGCCCACTGTTGTAAGTTGAACGAGTCTCTGAAGCTTGCTTCTCCAATACCCAACGTTCAGCACGCTCCGCTTGATGAAGCAACTCATGAATATCATTATATTGCATTAAATCAACACGGTCACGAATCTTTTCTTCTAACCCCTCAAAGAAACGTACCATGGACGCCTCCGTAGACTCACGCACAGCTGTACGGATCATCAAAACTTGCATCTCCTTGTAGTACTCATCAACTGATTTTGTACCTTGCACTAGACGACGCAGTCTACTATAAAGCCGGTGAGTGTAGTAAGCAGGCACAAAACGTTCCCTCATGTTTCGCTTCATGTCAGCCCATGTTGCTTGTCGCTCATGAGTATGGTTCTTATTATCCCACCATACAAGAGCATACTCTGTAAATTCCATAGATGCAACACGAACCTTCTTCTCTTCAGAGTAGTTGTGACCATCAAAAATTTGATTTACGCGCATCTTCCACTCCAAATATTTCTCCAGGTCAGCACAACCTCCAGAGAATTCAGGTATCGACCCAAACCATCATCCTCGTGGGCACCATTGCCGCCATAGTCACGGTGCCACCTAGCATGGCGGTGAGGCCCAACATCATGCCGTGGTCAGTGAGGTAAGCCTCCACGGGCATCAGAATCCTTAGAAAAATCACCATCATCATCGTTGTCGCAGTCACGACGTTGTCGAGGTGAGCGGGACTGTCGGGGTGCCACATCTCTCGCTTGAAGGCGTTGAACTGCTGCGGTGAGCCGATTAAGACTCTCAATCACCACCTGTAGACTATCAGTGTGCTGTCGGTCGCTGGCAGTCAAATGTTCATTCAACCTGTCCTCGGCGCCTACAATATTTGCAGACAATTCCTCAACCCTTGTCCCAGCTTCTTGTTGGCTCCCTTGATCGCCATCAGATGGATACGCAAATCATCACTTATCTCCAAACCCTCTGGAAGCTCATCGACCTCCTCATGATCAGATTTCTTATGCTGCGAGTTCACCATCTTTCAAATAGTTGAATCAAATAGCAAGAAAAAAATATGTACCGTGATCAACCTTGCTCTGATACCACTTGATGAGCCCTTCGACAATGAATCGATGGTGCGAATAATTTGCCCAATCTTTCACGGTACGATGTCACCTGAAACAGCATGGCGCTCGCGATCTTGTAGATGCAATCACCACAAAAACAACACGCACACCCGAGAGAGGAAGTACGTGGACGATCTTCAGCAGATCATCAGAAATTGAAACTCTAGAATCAATCTCAGACCAAAATCACAAAGCCTCAATAGCTATCAACAAATATACAGTGGCGGCTTGGAGATACCCCGGGTTGCCAATCTATCCATCGATGGAAAAACAACCTAGCCAAAAACTGACTCTCGTACACGGTTGACCTGGCCTTTAAAATAGTGCTCGCTGGAACGCGGGCTCGCCCGACTCGTTTCCTAATTTCCAAGATGACTTGGACTCTAACAACCACGTAACAAACTAGGTACGCTAAAAAAACTATAGTCTTTTTCCTATCTAACTAAACAAGATTTAACTAATTTCATTATCCGGCAAGCTGATCACAAACGTCCAATCTTTCCTTGTAGCTTCTCAAGTAGAACTCAAACTTGGACATTAGTCACCCCAATCATCATATCTGTGCATGGTGTCCTGAAACATGGCTTCACCTCATCTTATGGAAAAATATCAAACACCATTTTTCCAAACCGAAGCACGAAAGGATTTTTAAACTGGCGCCCAAAGGTATTAAGGGTGTTAACCTAGTTTTCACTCTGTGTCGTTCCATTCCAACGGACTCTCTGGTGAATATTTTGTGTCTCTTTTCGTTGGCGCAGTGCTGGAACAATATATTTTGATGTTTCATAAGCAGCTTGCAAACAATCATTGCGAAAATTAGACAAGGGCATATCAGATTCATCACCAAAGCTAAGACCGATAGTTTGTTTCTTACAATCAATTTTAGCATTGATGGTGTTCAAGAAAGGTCTACCAAATATAATGGGACAAAATTTATCCTGTGGGGTGGTAAGAACAAGAAAATCAGTAGGGTATTTTATCTTCCCACACAAGACTTCAATATCTCTAAGAATCCCAATGGGTGATATAGTATCTCTATTAGCAAGTTTAATAGTAACATCTATGTCTTCTAATTCAGCAGGTGCTATTTCATCTCTAATTTCTTCATATAATGAGTGGGGAATGGCACTCACACTAGCACCCATGTCACATAAACCATGATTACAATGACCTCCTATTTTAACTGAAACAACGGGCATGCCAACAACTGGTCTATGTTTATCTTTCCCCTCGGGTTTAACAATTCTAGCATATTCTTCACAAAAGTAAATAACATGCCCATCCATATCTTCTTCCAAGAGATCTTTAACCATAGCAATGCTAGGTTCTACTTTAATTTGTTCATCGGGTTTAGGTGTTCTAACATAGCTTTTGTTAACCACAGCTGAAACTTTAGCATGTTCTTTTATCCTAATAGGGAAAGGTGGTTTCTTAATATAAGCAGAAGGAACAACTGGATCAATATTATAAAGTATAGTTTCTTCTTTAACTGGTACTGGTTCTTTAATTTATCTTTAATAGGTGGGTGATATTTAACCCACTTCTCTTTAGGAAGTTCAACATGAGTAGCAAATGATTCACAAAAAGAGGCTACTATTTCAGAGTCAAGTCCATATTTAGTGCTAAACTTTTGAAAAGCATCAGTATCCATAAAAGATTTAACACAATCATACTTAAGATTTATACCCGACTCTTTACCTTCGTCAAGTTCCCAATCTTCAGAGCTGCGTTTAATTCTTTCCGAAAGATCCCACCGGAATTCAATAGTTTTCTTCATAAAAGAACCAACACAAGAAGTATCCAGCATGGTTTGATCATTACGAGAAAGCCGAGCATAAAAATTCTGAATGATAATTTCTCTTGAGATCTCATGATCGGGGCATGAATATAACATCGACTTAAGCCTCCCACAAGCTAGAGCTATACTTTCTCCTTCACGAGGCCAAAAATTATATATATAATTACGATCACAATGAACTAGATGCATAGGATAATTTTTTTGATGGAACTCCAATTTCAAACAATTCCAATTCCATGATCCAATATCATCGCATAGCCTATACCATGACAATGCTTTTCCCTTCAAAGATAAAGGGAAAACCTTTTTCATCACTTCATCCCTAGGTAAACCTTCAAATTTAAACAATCCATAAATTTGTTCCACGTGTATCAAGTGCATATCAGGATGTTCAGTTCCATCTCCTGCATAAGGATTAGCTAGCAGTTGTTCTATCATACCCGAAGGGACTTCATATTCAATATTTTCAGTAGATGCAGTAGGTTGAGGGGTAGCTAATTGTGGTTCCAGACGAGGTGAAGATACCCCGAACAAACCCCTCAAAGGATTGTTTTCCATAGTGACAAGTGACAATAAATTTCAGCACACTATATAAATGTTTCCTTACCGAATTCCACTTACCAAAGGCGCTTCACTCCCCAGCAACGGTGCCAGAAAATTGCCTTGATGACCCACAAGTATTGGGGGTCAATTTTAGCTCTTTTCGATAAGTAAGAGTGTCGAACCCAACGAGGAGCAGAAGGAAATGACAAGTAGTTTTCAGTAAGGTAATGTCTGCAAGTGGTGAAACTCTAAGTAGCGAGTAGTTTGGTAGCAAGATAATTTGTATTGAGCAACTAACAATAGTAGTAACAAAAGTGCAGCAAGGTATCCCAACCCTTTTGAGGCAAAGGACAGGCCAAAACAGTTTCTTATGATAAGCAAAGTGTTCTTGAGGGTACACGGGAATTTCATCTAGTTACTTTCATCATGTTGGTTTGATTTGTGTTTGCTACTTTGATAATTTGATATGTGGGTGGACCGGTGCTTAGGTGTTGTTCTTACTTGAACAAACCTCCTACTTATGATTAACCCTCCTGCAAGCATCCGCAACTACAAGAAAGTATTAAGAATAAATTCTAACCATAGCATTAAACTCTAGGATCAATCGGTCCCTTACGGAATAGTGCATAAACTGGGGTTTAAGTTTCTGTCACTCTCGGAACCCACCATCTATTTACTACTCCACAATGCATTCCCTTAGGCCCAAATATGGTGAAGTGTCATGTAGTTGATGTTCACATGACACCACTAAGAGAATGGCAACATACATACCATCAAAATATCAAACACATATCAAGTTCACATGATTACTTGCAACATGATTTCTCCCATGACCTCAAGAACAAAAGTAACTACTCACAAATGATAAACATGTTCAAGATCAGAGGGGTATTGAATAGCATAATGGATTGGAACATATAATCTTCCCCCAAATAAACCATATAGTAATCAACTACAACATGTAATCAACACTACTAGTCACCCACGGGCACCAATCTATAGTTTTGATACAAAGATTGAACGCAAGAGATGAACTAGGGTTTGAGAGGAGTTGGTGTTGTGAAGATGTTGATGAAGATGGCCCTCCCCAAGATGGGAGAGGTGTTGGTGATGATGATGATGATGATGATTTCCCCCTTCGGAGGGAAGTTCCCCGGCAGAATCCCTCCGCCGGAGGGCAAAAGTGCTCCTCCCAAGTTCCGCCTCGAGACGGCGGTGCTTCATCCTGAATGTCCTCCCCCGATTTTTTAGGTCAAAATGACTTATGTACTAGAAGATGGGCACCGTGTCACATCCCTGGTCCTGTTATGCACTAGGCTAGACCCTCATATGAGCATCATGTTTTAATTCAAATGAAATTTGAATTGAGGAATTTTCAAAAGCCTCAGAAGACCTCTAAAAATAACCAACATTTAAATCTCATCAAATGAGTCCAAAGAAATGTTCCTGTTACTCTGTGAAAATATTGGTAAGAGGTAAAATTCAAACCAATATTTTTGGAATCACAGAATTATTTATTTTTGGGCCTTTGACTTAAACCAATGACATATTTGAGTTGAATTTATTTCTATTATATAAGAAATAAAGTTCAAATATTTTTGTAAGTTGCCTGTGACCTTGGACTAGTTCCTGAGCTCACATACAATTTACAGAAAGTTTTAGAAAAATGATTTGATATTTTAAATCAAATCAAAACCAATTGTAGAAAATAGAAAAGAGAAAGAAAGAGAGAGAGAACCCACCTGGACTTACCTGGCGCCCACCAACCGGCCCAGCTCCAACGGCCCAGCCCATCACCGCCTGGCTCCCTGTCGTCTTCCTCCCTCGCCAGAAGGACGGAGGCGCGTGCCCGCCCCGCGCCGGCCACCTCCTCCCTCCCTGCCTGCCTGGCCCCTCTCCGATGCGCCTAGACGACGCCACGGAGATGCCGAACCCCCTCGACCTCTCTATCACTCTCCCCGTGGCCCTCCTCTCCTCTGCTTCCTCTCTCTCACTCGCCCGAACGCAGCCATCGCCACCAACGCCGTTCGCCGCGGCCACCGGCCACCCCTCGCCCTGCCGCTGGGCTCAGGAGCTCCGCCTCGACCCCCTCTTCCTCCCCACCGATCCACGGCCCTCCGGAAGCCCTGCAGCGTCGCCCTCAAGCTCATCTTCAACCTTCGGCCGCCGTCAACCTCATCATCGATTCGCCGCCATTCGTGCTTCCCCGAGCTCGCTGACCCTCCCTGCATGATCCCCGTGAGCCCCTGAACCGATTTCCCCTCTCCTTTGCCCTGTAAGGCCGCTGTAGCCGTGCTAATCACCGCGGCCGAGAGCTTCTCGCCGCCGGCCATGGCGTGGCCGTGGCCACAGCCACCGCAGCTCGCTCCCGAGCCCACCATCGTGCTCACCGCAACCTTAGTAGCCCGTAGCCACCACCAGCTCCTCCTGCCGTGCCTCCTAGCGACGACCCCGAGCTCGCCCGAGCTTTGGCAGCCGCCAATGTTGTCGCCGGCGTCTTTTCTGACCATCCCGAGCCCAACCGCCACCACCACTCGATGCGCGAGCTCCCTAGCTACGCGTAGCGCATCTCCGCCGTCGATTTGGTCGACGGAGGACCAAATCCGAGCCTCGTCGCCGTGTCTGGCCTCGCCGGTGTCGAGTCGCCGACGGGTTTGACCCCGCTGACCAGGGGTTTGACCTCCCTGGGATTAACACGCGTGGGCCCTGCACCTGACAAGATTAGTTTAGGACTAATTACCCCTGCTGACACTGGCAATGGGCCCCGTGGCTATTAATTTGATTAGTTAGAATCAATTAACTCTGTTAGTCACTTGTGTCACTGACGTGTGGACCCTGCTGGTCAGGTTTGACCCGGACCAGCCCCTGTTGACCTGCTGACGTCATGCCAACGTCATGCTGACGCAGTAAACCCTTTTCTGGATTTTAAGTAAATCTAAACGATTTATTTATTTCAGAAAATAGCTAAAACTTCTAAAAATCATAGTAATTTAACCGTGACTCCAAATCAAACAAATTATATATGAAAAATGATCAGAAAAATCCAATCTATCCATCTGTACCATTTTCATGCATGCTAGAACAACTTATACCTGCTGATTAGGTCAAATCAATTAAAAGGCACTTAAACTCTCACATATGGAGTTTGAATTTGAACCTAGTGTTCAAACCAACCCCATTTAACTTGTTGCTAGATGCATTAGGCCAATCAACAGCATATTGCCATGTCATCTTCATGCATCATATTGTTGCATGGCATTGATTGTGTTTCTCCTTTGTTTGTCGGTGTTGTTCCCCCTCGGTAGACGCTATACCGATGATGTGATCGTTGACACTGTTGAAGACTCAATGTTATCTTCAGAAGTGCCAGGCAAGCAAAACCCCCCTTGTTCATTCCGATACAATCCTACTCTCTCACCCTGCTCTCTTTTACTGCATTAGGACAACAACGAGTCATTTGTTACTTGCTGCGGTAGCTGAACCCCTTTATCCTCTGCATGACCTGTCATTGCCACAGTAAATAGATGAAACCCACTAGTATGAGTAGGAGTTGTTTGAGCCCTGTTGTGCCTACTCATTCATGTTTGTTTGTCATGCCTGCTACTGCTTAGAGTTGAGTCAGGTCTGATTCATCGGGGATGAATCAGAGGTGTGTGAACATGTCCTACTGGGTATGAGCTAAGTGTGTGAACACGATTTGGTAAAGGTAGCGGTGAGAGGCCATGTAGGAGTACATGGTGGGTTGTCTCATTGAAGCCGTCCTTAGGAACTGAGTTCTGTGTTTGTGATCCATGATTCAGCTACTACCATGCATTGGGCCCTGAAATATGACCCCGCTCGACTTCTTAATCACCCTTGTCCTCTGTCCAGGAGTTGCAAGTAGTTTTTGGTGTTTGTAGTATGCTGGAGGCCGTGTAGAGCGCTGACCGGAGGGGTGGGCTGTGATGCGGTAGGCACGTGGCACGGTGTACCGGGCGCCCGTTTGGTGTCTCGGGAACCCTGCACACATCGTTTGGGGCTGTGAGCGAAACTCCGGCCGGATCTCCTCGCGGATGGAACCCGAATAGGCGATAAACCTGGACTAGAGACTTGAGTGTTTAGGTAGGTCGTGGTCTACACCCACGTCGGCTTTCGCTTGAAGTCTGCCGAGCACATGTCGTGTGCAGACGCTAAGTGGTGGAAACATGTATGAAGAAGTACACCCCTGCAGGGTTAACATCATCTATTCGAATAGCCGTGTCCGCGAAAAAGGACTTCTAGGTTGCTTATATCAGTTCATAGACAAGTGAAAGTGGATACTCTAAAATACGCAAGATAAGCGTGAGTGCTATGGATGGCGTTCTCGTAGGGAGACGGGAGCGGTTCCATAGTGGTGTATTGGTTGGTGAATATGTGGACTCGTGTGCGCCACCTCAAAAGAGTTGCTTGCAGTCGTAGTTTAGGATAGTCACCGAGTCAAAGCTGGCTTGCTGCAGTTAAACCCCACCATCCCCTTTGTTGATAATGATGCATATGTAGTTAGTTCTGATGTAAGTCTTGTTGGGTACATTTGTACTCACGTTTGCCTATTTTATGTTTTTGCAGAGAGACTTCGGTCTCGCTAGTAGTTCCGCGTGGACTTCGATGTTTAGCTTGTTACCTTAGCTATGATCTTGTGCCTTCGGCAGGATCTGGTAGATAGTCAGGCTTCTTAGCCTTTTTCATTTGTAGATGTCTGTACTCAGACATGTTAAGCTTCTGCATGTGCTTTGCCTTGTATGCTTTGATTGTTGGGTCATGAGACCCCTGTTTGTGATATCTCGCTCCTCGGAGCCTAATGAATCAATACTTGAGTCGTAGAGTCATGTTGTGATGCCAGGTTGT
Source organism: Triticum aestivum (assembly GCF_018294505.1). NCBI lineage: Eukaryota > Viridiplantae > Streptophyta > Magnoliopsida > Poales > Poaceae > Triticum > Triticum aestivum. The sequence goes on from NC_057813.1 coordinate 296,455,342, forward strand.
ATTTGCACATATCGAGCATATTGTGTGTATGTTATTGAAATGCTTGGTATGTGTGGGATCTGACTATCTAGTTGTTTATCCTTAGTAGCCTCTCTTACCGGGAAATGTCTCCTAGTGTTTCCATGGTAGCTTGCTACTGCTCCGGAACACTTAGGCTGGCCGGCATGTGTCCTTCTTCGTTCCTGTGTCTGTCCCCTCGGGGAAATGTCACGCGATGAATACCAGAGTCCTGTTAGCCCGCTACAGCCCGGTTCACCGGAGTCCTACTAGCCCAGTGCTACAGCCCTGATTCACTCGCTGATGACCGACACGTTCGATGCTGTGTCATGGATGCCTGTCCCTGTAGGTTTGTGCCACTTTGGGTTTACGACTAGCCATGTCAGCCCGGGCTCCTTATCATATGGATACTAGCAACACTATCATATACGTGTGCCAAAAGGCGCAAACGGTCCTGGGCAAAGGTAAGGCGACACCCGTGGGAATACCGTGCGTGAGGCCGCAAAGTGATATGAGGTGTTACATGCTAGATCGATGTGGCATTGAGTCGGGGTCCTGACAGTGTTGGTATCAGAGCTTGACTGCTTGTAGGATTACCAAGCCAAACTGGTCGAAGTCGAGTCTAGAAATTCTTTAGTTATACGTAGGGGAATTGATTGTGGGTTGAAACGTAAGGCTCTTTTACTCCATATACCTCATGGCCTTCTGATCTGAGTCATCATCTTCTCTTCTACAGGGATTAAGAACTAGGCTTTCTCTTCTTTCTATCAGGATCACGTGTTACTAATCTGTAGACTTATAAGATTGTTGGATTTAAGCTTGAGTTCAGTTCCTACGACTTCTGTATGTTAACTGTTGATCTCGAAACCTTGGAATTGTGCTTCTGAGTGGCTATGCCACCATTTTTGTAGCATGTCTCAAATCTTTTTGAGCATTTATAGCCGTTATGCTGTCCTGGTCATCCCAGGTTTCTAAACAGTCTGATGCATTTGCAAATCCCTTCTTCCCGTTCCCGATGTCCTTTTGGTCAGATTAATCACACAAATTAGTGAGTTGAGGTACTTTATTGCCTCGACATATATGTTGGAGTTAATAATTATGACCCTAAGTGCTTAGGGGATCATCTAGTAATCTAGCCATGATTTGTGTCCCAGTGTGATGATTCTGGCCATTATTCTTGAAAGCATCCCATGATGCCATTTAGTTAGTAGGCATTCTATTCCTGGGTTTTGAACCCGAGAGTCACCCTACTTATTTCATATTGATAGTGTTTGCTCGTTCCTTTAGGTTATTAGTAACCTTTGCATTAGTCCTCGAGGTCCGTGGTATTTCCTTCTTCCAAATACTATGAACCACTTATGGCAGAAGTTTGTTGAACCAAAAGATCACAACAAGAGTGCTCTCGAAGAATTCTCGATTCTATATTGTGACTCTGCCAGTTCTACCTTTCTGCATGGGTTATCCGGAAGAAACCTGTTGAACCTGGTTCGACATACTAATCTATGCATCCATAACTCAGAAAATTATATGTTCTTTGAGTTGTCCCTCTTAGTTGTATTCTGACCCCTGTCTATCATTTGATAGTCAAGAGTATGCGTGCATTCGTTCATCGATACCTATTACTCTTGTGGTCCGTCAAGCCATTCTATTTTGGAATGACTAGGAGAAACAAACTCCAGTACCTCATCCATATCTAGGATTGGGTCAAAACAATTGTACTCCGCAGATCAAAATGCCAATCTAGCTTTTGCCCTGTTCTACCTTGGAGTATTACCATCTTTTATATCGAGATTATTGTAGGAATTGCACACCATCCTATGAACTCTTGGTACAGTGATACTTCTTGCCATCATTGTTCATTCCTCGGTTCCTGTGTTATTGTAACCGGAATGCCGACAAGTGAATCGTGGTGTGTGAAATCAATACTGCTAGCAACTCCGTTGCTTGGTAGTTAAATGGACGATAACCTCATTCTTAGTGTGTTGATTATTGAATCGTCACCCTAAGGTTGATTGTGCTACCTAATCCTTATTTCCGGTGCACCCCTCGATCAATGAGTTAGGATTGTGCCGATCCCTTGTTCTTGTGATCATATCATCCTGTCATGGAAAGCAAGATTGTTCTCGAGCTTAGTAACATATCGGTGGTTCGTGATTTTCCGATTATCTTCTCGAAAGTATCACCAGGTTGTCACCTGACTGTTATGTTGAGCTCGTGATCAAGTTGGTTTATCCTGTAAACCACCCTTTCTCCAAGAATCCGTGTTGGATACCCCTGAGCTAGTTGGTTAAGCTATGCATCAACTTGGAGAGTTGGAAGATAGAAGCTTGTCCGATATAGTTCATTATAAGGGATGTCTTGTATGTGTGTTGAAGAAAGTTGATATTTTCATCGACTGAACCTCGTGATCAGTTAATGGACCTATCATTTTTATCCAACCTTTGATTGGAGTATGGGCTATCATCCAATCAGACCAGAACCAACGATATTCGTAATGTTGTCTTACTCGTGGTCGATCCCTCGAGCATACACCATTATATCTTTTGGGTCTGACCAATGCTATCACTTGTTCACTTAACTATGGAATTCCTTTTAAAAGGAAACCCAGATGAATTGTTGTTGAGCCCATTGACAACATCCTTATCTCCTCCATGATCTTGTTGGACAACAAGTTAGTGTTGGAAACTTTTGAAAGCATTTTCTTCATGCTAGCTCATGAAGTACTTGTTTGATGAAAGGAGTGACTTCCTCTTATACACGTGCATTTGGTGAAAGTTGCCGCCGTGAATTTGAGAAAGTTAGTTTTGCTTCCTCTGGAATCATCCCAAGTCAGTCATGCACACGTGCGAAGTATTCTGTGGTCTGGAGACTTGCAACCTTCATTCCATAGGTGTCCCGAGCACACCAAGCCACCGATTGATTTGTTCAAGGAGAAGAAGTTCCTTCTTAAGAGTATACCTTATGCAAGGACTTCGATATCCTCGCTGATGGTTCCCCCTCCTGAACTCAGTAGTGTTTTATTATAAGACTACTTTGTGGTCATGCTTGTCTTGGACAACATGTTCACATGTTGTAACAGAACCAGCTCATGTTTTGGAGCTTGCTATCGTAATTCATTTCCCGAGAATCTTGCAACGTCGTCTTGTCAATTTGTGTTGCAAACTTTCATTTTTCTTCCTAGACTCGATGAGTCTGGAATATCCTGACACCAACCAGATCTGAACCTCAGGCAGATGTGATGGTTGGAACATTTCCCAAGAACTATAATATTGGTCTCGCGATAACCGGTAAAGTGGATGTCGTGGCCAACACACCCCGCCAGAATACCTATTGTTGTAGTATCTTGATTGAAGAAGTTGGCCACCTCCCCATAAGGATCTCATAGAACTTATTCTAGTAGTTGTTCCTTATGGATTTTTGTGTTTCCGAAGTCCGACCCTTACTTGATGTTCTAGATACCAGACCATTTCAATAAATGGATTACGCTAGCACATTAAGGAGAGCATTAGAAGTAGAGTGCTAAATGTCTCTCGGTCGATCATCCAGATTTTATTTCCTTGGCCCCGCCAAGGGTGAAATCTGGGAAAGTGTTATCTTCCTTTGCATCTGCATCATCCATCATCATTAATCATGGTAGCAAGTTGTGTTGCCAGGATCCTTGACACGGATATTGGTAAAATCTTGATGATTATGGAAATGCTCAAGTTCTTGAGAGCACGCGCAAGTGCTAGGTTTGATCGTCGGCATTAACTGTATAGTGCTCTAAGTTTCCTCGGCAATGCTATGACCTTTTCAAACAGTGAATTCACTCTCTATTGTTGGGTTCTTCCCCAGTTACCAGAATCATTCCCAGCATTTGCATTTTGTTCCCAGCTTGCACCGCCAATGTGCCATTCTACCATGGGTCTCTTCCATTTCCGGTGGTAAGCAAATTCATCCATTACGTTGTCTTCAACAAGGTAATCCACATCATCCAAGTCCGAGTATGCCATTCTACCGACCCCCTCCAAACGATCGCTCGAGAATTGCCTTAGGCTGGTTTAAAGAGTTTCAATGATCTCTGAATCAAAGGTAATTCTTTTTGCCACTTAAGGGGATATATCTACGAGTCACCATCCCTAAGGTGCCTCGTTGTGGTATCATGGCAACTCAACTCCTCGCTACGTTAACAATCTTTTACCACCTTTTTAAGTGTGGAATTGTAGTCTACCTGGTAAACCTCCGTCATTTGTTCCACTCCTTTCCGCTAGAGGTGTGCTTCGTCTCTCAGCTCAAGAGATGTTGCTATGTCTCATTCCGTGAGTTAATCCTGAGCTGTTCGACCTTCGAGAAGAACGATTCTTTTGGGGTCTTTCCTTCCTCTCGTTGTCATGATAGTTGGAGTTCTCAGAGCAAGACTTCGAGACAATGATGGTGAATGAATCAACGTTCATTTGAAGTGCAACCTGGATCGTGAAGATTGTGCTAGTTTGCGTTCCCCCTTCACCTTACCCTACGCTTGAATCTCGGGACGAGATTTTTGTTTAGTGGGGGTGGGTTGTCACATCCCTGGTCCTGTTATGCACTAGGCTAGACCCTCATGTGAGCATCATGTTTTAATTCAAATGAAATTTGAATTGAGGAATTTTCAAAAGCCTCAGAAGACCTCTAAAAATAACCAACATTTAAATCTCATCAAATGAGTCCAAAGAAATGTTCCTGTTACTCTGTGAAAATATTGGTAAGAGGTAAAATTCAAACCAATATTTTTGGAATCACAGAATTATTTATTTTTGGGCCTTTGACTTAAACCAATGACATATTTGAGTTGAATTTATTTCTATTATATAAGAAATAAAGTTCAAATATTTTTGTAAGTTGCCTGTGACCTTGGACTAGTTCCTGAGCTCACATACAATTTACAGAAAGTTTTAGAAAAATGATTTGATATTTTAAATCAAATCAAAACCAATTGCAGAAAATAGAAAAGAGAAAGAAAGAGAGAGAGAACCCACCTGGACTTACCTAGCGCCCACCAACCGGCCCAGCTCCAACGGCCCAGCCCATCACCGCCTGGCTCCCTGTCGTCTTCCTCCCTCGCCAGAAGGACGGAGGCGCATGCCCGCCCCGCGCCGGCCACCTCCTCCCTCCCTGCCTGCCTGGCCCCTCTCCGATGCGCCTAGACGACGCCACGGAGATGCCGAACCCCCTCGACCTCTCTATCACTCTCCCCATGGCCCTCCTCTCCTCTGCTTCCTCTCTCTCACTCGCCCGAACGCAGCCATCGCCACCGACGCCGTTCGCCGCGGCCACCGGCCACCCCTCGCCCTGCCGCTGGGCTCAGGAGCTCCGCCTCGACCCCCTCTTCCTCCCCACCGATCCACGGCCCTCCGGAAGCCCTGCAGCGTCGCCCTCAAGCTCATCTTCAACCTTCAGCCGCCGTCAACCTCATCATCGATTCGCCGCCGTTCATGCTTCCCCGAGCTCGCTGACCCTCCCTGCATGATCCCCGTGAGCCCCTGAACCGATTTCCCCTCTCCTTTGCCCTGTAAGGCTGCTGTAGCCGTGCTAATCACCACGGCCGAGAGCTTCTCGCCGCCGGCCATGGCGTGGCCGTGGCCGCAGCCACCGCAGCTCGCTCCCGAGCCCACCGTCGTGCTCACCGCAACCTCAGTAGCCCGTAGCCACCACCAGCTCCTCCTGCCGTGCGTCCTAGCGACGACCCCGAGCTCGCCCGAGCTCCGGCAGCCGCCAACGTCGTCGCCGGCGCCTTTTCCGACCATCCCGAGCCCAACCGCCGCCACCACTCGATGCGCGAGCTCCCTAGCTACGCGTAGCGCATCTCCGCCGTCGATTTGGTCGACGGAGGACCAAATCCGAGCCTCGCCGCCGTGTCTGGCCTCGCCGGCGTCGAGTCGCCGACGGGTTTGACCCCGCTGACCAGGGGTTTGATCTCCCTGGGATTAACACGTGTGGGCCCTGCACCTGACAAGATTAGTTTAGGACTAATTACCCCTGCTGACACTGACAGTGGGCCCCGTGGCTATTAATTTGATTAGTTAGAATTAATTAACTCTGTTAGTCACTTGTGTCACTGACGTGTGGACCCCGCTGGTCAGGTTTGACCCGGACCAGCCCCTGTTGACCTGCTGACATCATGCCAACGTCATGCTGACATAGTAAACCCTTTTCTGGATTTTAAGTAAATCTAAACGATTTATTTATTTCAGAAAATAGCTAAAACTTCTAAAAATCATAGTAATTTAACCGTGACTCCAAATCAAACAAATTATATATGAAAAATGATCAGAAAAATCCAATCTATCCATCTGTACCATTTTCATGCATGCTAGAACAACTTATACCTGCTGATTAGGTCAAATCAATTAAAAGGCACTTAAACTCTCACATATGGAGTTTGAATTTGAACCTAGTGTTCAAACCAACCCCATTTAACTTGTTGCTAGATGCATTAGGCCAATCAACAGCATATTGCCATGTCATCTTCATGCATCATATTGTTGCATGGCATTGATTGTGTTTCTCCTTTGTTTGTCGGTGTTGTTCCCCCTCGGTAGACGCTATACCGATGATGTGATCGTTGACACTGTTGAAGACTCAATGTTATCTTCAGAAGTGCCAGGCAAGCAAAACCCCCCTTGTTCATTCCGATACAATCCTACTCTCTCACCCTGCTCTCTTTTACTGCATTAGGACAACAACGAGTCATTTGTTACTTGCTGCGGTAGCTGAACCCCTTTATCCTCTGCATGACCTGTCATTGCCACAGTAAATAGATGAAACCCACTAGTATGAGTAGGAGTTGTTTGAGCCCTGTTGTGCCTACTCATTCATGTTTGTTTGTCATGCCTGCTACTGCTTAGAGTTGAGTCAGGTCTGATTCATCGGGGATGAATCAGAGGTGTGTGAACATGTCCTACTGGGTATGAGCTAAGTGTGTGAACACGATTTGGTAAAGGTAGCGGTGAGAGGCCATGTAGGAGTACATGGTGGGTTGTCTCATTGAAGCCGTCCTTAGGAACTGAGTTCTGTGTTTGTGATCCATGATTCAGCTACTACCATGCATTGGGCCCTGAAATATGACCCCGCTCGACTTCTTAATCACCCTTGTCCTCTGTCCAGGAGTTGCAAGTAGTTTTTGGTGTTTGTAGTATGCTGGAGGCCGTGCAGAGCGCTGACCGGAGGGGTGGGCTGTGATGCGGTAGGCACGTGGCACGGTGTACCGGGCGCCCGTTTGGTGTCTCGGGAACCCTGCACACATCGTTTGGGGCTGTGAGCAAAACTCCGGCCGGATCTCCTCGCGGATGGAACCCGAATAGGCGATAAACCTGGACTAGAGACTTGAGTGTTTAGGTAGGTCGTGGTCTACACCCACGTCGGCTTTCGCTTGAAGTCTGCCGAGCACATGTCGTGTGCAGACGCTAAGTGGTGGAAACATGTATGAAGAAGTACACCCCTGCAGGGTTAACATCATCTATTCGAATAGCCGTGTCCGCGGAAAAGGACTTCTAGGTTGCTTATATCAGTTCATAGACAAGTGAAAGTGGATACTCTAAAATACGCAAGATAAGCGTGAGTGCTATGGATGGCGTTCTCGTAGGGAGACGGGAGCGGTTCCATAGTGGTGTATTGGTTGGTGAATATGTGGACTCGTGTGCGCCACCTCAAAAGAGTTGCTTGCAGTCGTAGTTTAGGATAGTCACCGAGTCAAAGCTGGCTTGCTGCAGTTAAACCCCACCATCCCCTTTGTTGATAATGATGCATATGTAGTTAGTTCTGATGTAAGTCTTGTTGGGTACATTTGTACTCACGTTTGCCTATTTTATGTTTTTGCAGAGAGACTTCGGTCTCGCTAGTAGTTCCGCGTGGACTTCGATGTTTAGCTTGTTACCTTAGCTATGATCTTGTGCCTTCGGCAGGATCTGGTAGATAGTCAGGCTTCTTAGCCTTTTTCATTTGTAGATGTCTGTACTCAGACATGTTAAGCTTCTGCATGTGCTTTGCCTTGTATGCTTTGATTGTTGGGTCATGAGACCCCTGTTTGTGATATCTCGCTCCTCGGAGCCTAATGAATCAATACTTGAGTCGTAGAGTCATGTTGTGATGCCAGGTTGTATTTGCACATATCGAGCATATTGTGTGTATGTTATTGAAATGCTTGGTATGTGTGGGATCTGACTATCTAGTTGTTTATCCTTAGTAGCCTCTCTTACCGGGAAATGTCTCCTAGTGTTTCCATGGTAGCTTGCTACTGCTCCGGAACACTTAGGCTGCCCGGCATGTGTCCTTCTTCGTTCCTGTGTCTGTCCCCTCGGGGAAATGTCACGCGATGAATACCAGAGTCCTGTTAGCCAGCTGCAGCCCAGTTCACCGGAGTCTTGCTAGCCCAGTGCTACAGCCTGGATTCACTCGCTGATGACCAACACATTCGATGCTGGGTCATGGATGCCTGTCCCTGTAGGTTTGTGCCACTTTGGGTTTACGACTAGCCATGTCAGCCCGGGCTCCTTATCATATGGATACTAGCGACACTATCATATACGTGTGCCAAAAGGCGCAAACGGTCCCGGGCAAAGGTAAGGCGAGACCCGTGGGAATACCGTGCGTGAGGCCGCAAAGTGATATGAGGTGTTACATGCTAGATCAATGTGGCATTGAGTCGGGGTCCTGACACACCGGAGGTGGGCCGAGGAGGGCACAACCCACCAGGGCGCGCCTGGGCTCCCTGGCGCGCCCAAGTGGGTTGTGCCCGCCTGGTGGGGCCCCTCTAGTAGTTATTTGCTCCAATATTCCTTAAATATTCCATAAAAGTTCTCTGTAAAGGCTCAGCTTGTTTGGAGTCGTGCAGAATAGGTGGCCTGACGTAGCTTTTCAGGTCCAGATTTCCAACTACCAGAATTCTCCCTCTTGGTGTGTACCTTGCAAATTATGAGAGAAACGACATTAGAATTACTCCAAAAGCATTATTATGGATAAAAACATTGTAAATAACAGTAAGAAAACATGATGCAAAATGGACGTATAAAAACGCTTCGGGTATGGAACTGCCGGTCGTCCGGTTGGGGTCGGATGTCCGCTCATTGGGAAGTGTTATCGGACGTCCGCTCGCTGTAGCTTTCGTAGGCTGGGACTTGGGTCGGCTGGGCCTTCAGGCGCCGGACGTCCGGTCCTAAGCAGACGTCTGCTCGTTGGAGCTTCTTCGGTAGCTATTTTTCTTGTCCTTTCTCCTCGGTGTCCTCGCCATCTTGTCCATTGGATGTAGCTGCTCCGTGGCCTTCCTCCAAGCACCTGATCACACATAGTGTTTCTGCTTGAGGTAGTAGCCATGTCTCATGTGTTGAAAGTGGGAGTTCGGAGAGGAGCGTGTTCACCTTATCTTCGATAGCCTTTGCTCGAGCTCTTGTCATTGGTCCAAGTGGTGTCACGGGAGATGTAGATACGTCCATGGGGATGATCGTGGGATGCTCTGCGTCATCTCCCCCCCCCCCTTGGGAAAGATCTGACCTCGGATCGAAAGCTTCATCACCATGGTATGGTGAGAGGTCTTTGACATTGAAGATGTCGCTCACATTGTACTTGTTGCTTGGGAGGTCGATCTTGTAAGCGTTGTTGTTGTAGCGTGCTAGCACCTTGAAAGGTCCATCGGCTCGGGGTAGAAGTTTGGACTTGCGTTCGTTGGGGAAACGTTCCTTGCGAAGGTTTAGCCACACAAGTCTCCGATGTTGAATATCATGGGTTGCTTGTTGATATTGAGCTTGGTCGCGAGTCGTTGTACTTGGCGCTCGATGGTGTGCCTTGTATCTTCATGCATCTTCTTGAGGTAGCTTGCCCATGCACTCGCGTCCATGTTGATGCACTCTTGTAGTGGAAGAGGAAGAATGTCCAATGGGGACAACGGGTTGAAACCGTAGACGACCTCAAAGGGGGACTTGCTGGTAGTAGAATGTCTTGCGCGGTTGTAGGCGTACTCGGCGATGGGTAGGCACTCCTCCCACTCCTTGATGTTCCTATTGATCAACACGTGTAGTAGAGTAGAGAGTGTTCTGTTCATCACCTCCATTTGGCTGTCGGTTTGAGGATAGTATTCCAAAGAAAACAAGATCTTGATTCCGAGCTTAGCGCATAGAGTCTTCCGAAATTAACTCAAGAACTTGACGTCTCGGTCCGAGACTATCATCTTTGGCACTCCATGGAGGCGCAAGATTTCCCTACAAAAAAGGTTTGCAATATGTGAAGCATCATCTATCTTGTTGCATGGGATAAAATGAGCCATCTTAGAGAATCGGTCCACAATAACAAACACAGAATCCTTTCTATTTTGAGTTCTAGGCAAACCAAGTACAAAGTCCATGCTAATGTCTTCCCAAGGTTGATATGGAATAGGAAGTGGCATGTAAAGACCGTGGGAATGAGATTTTGACTTAGCTTTGCAACATGTCGAACATTGATTGGTGAAGCGTGAGACGTCGCGGAACATCTTGGGCCAAAAATAGTTCTTGGAGAGTGTAGCGAATGTCTTGTCACGTCCAAAGTTTCCCATTAGTCTGCCTCCATGAGCCTCTTGCAAAAGGAGCAAACAAAGAGAAGACTCAGGAATGCAAAGTTTGTTAGCTCTCATAAGGTAATCATCCTTGATGTGATAGCGTTCCCAAGATGTATGCTTCAAACACTTGGCATAAGGAATTGCAAAAGTAGGATCATGTGCATACAAGTCTTCTATGTGCTCAAAGCCAACGACATATAATTCAAGTTTAGTAACAAGCATGCATATGCGGGAAAGAGCATCTGCCACAACATTTTCCTTACCTTTCATGTACTTGATGACATAAGGAAAGGACTCAATGAATTCACTCCACTTAGCATGACGCTTGTTCAACTTAGTTTGACCCTTTAGGTACTTGAGAGTTTCATGATCGGTATGGATGATAAATTCATGAGGGCGAAGATGATATTCCCATTCACGCAAAACTCGCACTAAAGCATATAGCTCTTTGTCATAGATGGGATAATTGTGTTGCGCTCTAGAAAGTTTCTCACCAAAGTATGCTATGGGGCGCTTCTCTTGCGTTAACACACCTCCTATGCCATTACCACTAGCATCGCAATGAATTTCAAAAGGTTTGTCGAAGTTGGGTAATGCAAGCACAGGAGCATGAGTAAGAAAATTCTTAAGCTCATTAAATGCGGTATCTTGGGATGGTCCGCAAACAAATGGCGCATTTTTCTTACTTAGAGAATGCAAAGGTGAAGCAATGGTGCTAAAATCCTTCATAAATCTACGATAGAAACCGGCTAAACCAAGAAAACTACGCACTTGTTGCAAGTTGGTTGGTTGGGGCCAAGTTTTAATAGCATTGATCTTAGATTCATCTACATGAACACCCTTAGAAGACACAACGAAACCCAAGAAAATAAGCTTATCAACACCAAAAGGGCATTTGTTCATATTAGCATAAAGGCGCTCTTTCCTAATAGTTTGCAACACGGTTCTAAGATGGGTGACATGATCTTTGAGGGATTTGCTAAATACAAGAATATCATCAAAATAGACCACAACAAATACACCAATATAGGGTCGAAGAACAAAATGCATGACTCTCATGAAAGTACCGGGTGCTTCAGATAAATCCATTGGCATAACTATCCATTCATATAAGCCAAATTTGGTCTTGAATGTGGTTTTCCTTTTATCACCTTCTTGGATGCGTATTTGATAGAAGCCACTCTTAAGATCAATCTTAGAGAAGATGGTGGCTCCGCCAAGCTCAGCAAGCATATCATCTAGGCGTGGAATAGGGTATCAATATCTAACGGTGATAGCGTTGATGGGACAGCAATCGGAACACATGCGATAAGTGCCATCTTTCTTAGGAACAAGGATTACCGGTACAGCACAAGAGCTCAAACTTTCACGTACATGACCGTTGTCGATGAGTTGTTGTGCTTGCCGTTGGACCTCCTTAGTTTCCTCGGGGTTGACACGGTATGGAGCCTTGTTAGGTAGAGGGGCTCCGGGGATGAGGTCGATTTGGTGTTCGATGCCTCGTAGTGGAGGTATACCCGGAGATAGCTCGTCGGGGAAAACATCTTGGAATTCCTGCAAAAGAGAAGATAACACTAAAGGTAGATTGTGAGAGGTGTTAGTTTTTGGTGCCTCGTCCTTGCACAAAAGGACATAGTGCATAACACTTGATGGGTTCTCACACACTTCTCTCATCACACTTTTGGTGGCAAATAGGACTAAGTTTTTCTTGTCGCTCATCATGGAGGCACTCGATTTTGGCTTGTGGCGCTCACTCTCTATGGGGTGGGTCGCTCTCTCACTCTTTTCTCCATGATGGGTGTCTTTCTTGTCGGCGATCACTTGACTTGGAGACATAGGTCATAGCACGTGCTCCTTTCTTTAATCTTGAAGCTATAGTGATTGGTACACCCATTGTGGATGATGCCTTGGTAAAATTGCCATCGTCGGCCAAGAAGGAGGTGGCAAATGGACATAGGAACGACTGAGGGAGTCCTGGATTAGGGGGTATCCGGACAGCCGGACTGTATACATCGTCCGGACTATAGAGGCGTCAAGATACAAGACTCAAGACTTCGGCTCGTGTCCGGATGGGACTCTCCTTTGCATGGAAGACAAGCTTGGCGATCCGGATATTATATTGCCTTCCTTGTAACCGACTCCATGTAAAACCTAGCTCTCCGGTGTCTATATAAACCGGAAAGGATGGTCCTTAGAAGGCCGATCACAATTACAATCATACCATCATAGGCTAGCTCTTAGGGTTTAGCCTCTACGATCTCGTGGTAGATCTACTCTTGTACTACTCATATTTTCAATATTAATCAAGCAGGAAGTAGGGTTTTACTCCATCGAGAGGGCCCGAACCTGGGTAAACATTGTGTCCCTTGCTTCCTGTTACCATCAGCCTACGACGCACAGATCGGGACCCCCTACCCGAGATCCGCCGGTTTTGACACCGACATTGGTGCTTTCATTGAGAGTTCCTCTGTGTTGTCGCTTCAAGGCTTGATGGCGTCTTCAATCGTCAGCAACACAGTCCAGGGTGAGACCTTTCTCCCCGGACAGATCTCTTGTTCGGCGGCTTCGCACTTCGGGCCGATTCACTTGGCCACCTGGAGCAGATCGATAGCTACGCCCCTGGCCACCAGATCAGGTTTGGAAACTTGAACTACACAGTGGATGTCTGCGGAGATTTGATCTCCGACGGACTCGGCCCTGCACCGGGAGCATCGGACAGTCATGGCGAGCACGGCCTAGACCTGCTGTCGGACAATGCTCGGGACATCACCCCTGCAGCAGCCCCGGATCTGAATCCGAAGCAAACTGCGTTGCCCAAGGACGGAGGGGTGGACCCCACCCCGCAGGCCGCGCACTCATCAGGGGTGGAGCCAAACACAGGTCTCATCTCTGCGGAGGCCTGTAACCCCGGACCCCCGGACTCGTATCCGGCCGTTGGTTCTGGTCCACATACCCTCGAGCCAGCCAAACCAGGTTGGGCTCTGGTAATGGAGTTTACCGATGCGGACATCTTTCATCACTCGCCCTTTGGCGACATGCTAAACTCATTGAAGTCTCTCTCTTTGTCAGGAGGCTCTGGGCCGAACTATGTTCGGCTTGAGTGGGAAGCAGGCGACAAAGAAATTTGCTGCCCACCCACCACCCACTTCATTGCTACGACCGATGATTTAACCGACGTTCTTAACTTAGACTCCGAAGACATCGACGGTATGGATGACGATGCAGGAGAAGCTTCAGAATCTCTGGGGCGCGGGACTACTACCTTGTCACACGACATATACATGGTAGATACACCAAGAAGGACGACATCGATAATCCGGAAGATAAAACACCCGGACAAAACCAAAACGGCGGCGCAGGCACCGCTCAAAGTCCAGCAACAGTAAAAATAGCGACAAGAGCGCAAGAAGGGCTGACATACCAGAAGGCAGTAATGACCACACGGACCCAGCGATGGAGCAGGACGAGGCAGGTCACGCCAAACCAAATTCAGAACAAATATCCGATCACCATGATCCGGAGGGACGAGCTCATGAAACCGCCCCAGAACAGGAAGACAGTTCGGACGACGATGCATTCATCATCCCAGACGAATGTGTGGAATGAGACAACCTCCACAGAAAGCTTATGGACACCGCAAGAAGTCTAAAGAAGCAGAAGCAACGGCTCAAGGCCGCATAGGAAAAGCTAAGTTGCAGATGGTATAAAGTGCTAGACACTGAAGAAAGATATGGCGACGATCGCCATACGAAAAGCTATCTGAAGCGCAAGCTACTGCCAGAATTCGATGACGAGGCCGTTCCACCAAAGAATAACACGACCGGGAGACCAGACATACCACTCCACAACCGCAACAGAACGGTCACAGACGCCGCGCACGATCTACGTGAACATCTGGATAAGAAAGCCGGTGCAGCCAGGTCCATCTATGGATCTAAGAGACACACCCCAGCGAGGGACTATGGTCACCCAAACACTCATACAAGCCAAACACCAGTTCGGAATAAACTCCGGACATAGCAACAGCTGACTGCATGCCACAGCACGTCCAGATACAGAGGGGCTGCTCACCCCCTGTGCTTCACCGAAGAGGTACTGGACCATGAATTCCCACAAGGCTTCAAACCTGTGAACATAGAAGCATACGACGGCACAACAGACCCAGGGGTCTGGATTGAGGATTTTATCCTGCATATCCACATGTCTCGTGGAGATGACCTCCACGCCATCAAATACCTTCCCTTAAAATTGAAGGGACCAGCTAGACACTGGTTGAAAAGCCTCCGCGAAAACTCAATTGGGAGTTGGGAGGAACTCGAAGATGCTTTCAGGGCCAATTTTCAAGGGACTTATGTCCGGCCTCCGGATGCAGACGACCTAGGTCACATAATCCAACAGCCCGGAGAGCCCGCCCGCAAGCTTTGGAACAGATTCCTCACTAAGAAGAATCAAATTGTCGATTGTCCGGACGCCGAAGCCTTAGCGGCATTCAAACACAGCATCCGTGACGAATGGCTCGCCCGACACCTCGGCCAAGAAAAGCCAAGGACAATGGCAGCCTTAACAAGCCTTATGACCCGCTTTTGCACGGGTGAAGATAGCTGGCTGGCCCGTAAAGGCAGTGGCGACCCCAGCACATCCGAAATAAGGGATGGCAATGGGAAGCCATGGCGTAATAAAAACAAACGCCAAAACAAGGAAGAGAGCCCGGATAACACGATGGTCAACGCCGGATTCAGGGGCTCTCGACCTGATCAGCAAAAGAAGCCATTTAAAGGCAGTAAAGAGGGACTGTCCGGCCTGAATAGAGTTTTGGACAGATTATGCCAAATTCATGGAACCCCGGAGAAACCTGCAAACCACACCCATAGAGAGTGCTGAGTCTTCAAGCAGGCCGGCAAATTAAATGTCGAACACAAAGGGAGGGAAACACCAAGTGAACACAAGGACGAACCTCGCCAGCCGAACACTGGGGGGCAGAAAAATTTCCCTCTAGAGGTTAAAACAGTAAACATGATCCACGCGACTCACACATCCACAAGAAGGCAAGAATGCGCGCTCAGAGATGCGCAGGATGAAAAGCCCACCATAGCCATATCTGACTACTGGATGTCTCGTCTGAGCACTTTCGATCACATGGACGGCTGAACTAGTATTCGGCACGGAGGATCACAGGCCTTGGTGCTCGACCCAATACTAGACGGATACCATCTCACCCGTGTCCTCATGGACGGCGGCAGTAGTCTCAATTTAATATACGAGGACATTGTCCGCAGAATGGGGATAAACCCATCCAGAATTAGCCAAAGCAACACCACCTTTGAAGGGGTGATACCAGGCGTTGAAACCTATGGCAGGGGCTCCGTCGTGCTGGAAGTAACATTCGGCTCCCCAGGCAACTCCAGAAGCGAAGAACTGCTCTTCACCATCTCACCCTTCCAAAGCGGCTATCATGCATTTCTTGGAAGAACGGCCTTCGCCCGCTTCAACGCATTGCTGCATTATGGCTACCTTACACTCAAGATGCCTGGTCCACATGGTGTCATCACCGTTAGTGGAATCACAGAGTGCTTTTCACACACAGAGGAACACGTGACGGCCCTGGCGATCGGACTATAAGCGGCCTCCAATTATCACATACATGCCTGGTCATTAAGACCACAGACACGGTTAGACGAGTCCGGTAGCCCGGTTCAACCAGGGCACCGTATATGTACCCCCATAGTGGAAACAAGGGGCTATAAATTTTTAATACAGCCCCACATTTGGCTCAACCTTCTTGGCAGACTAGCATCTTACACCTTTACTATCCATCGCATACTTACGTTGTATTCTCCTATGAGTTTTCCTTTTTCCACAGACAATGTTCGCGCGATACCCTTCTAGGATACAGCACAACAGATACAAAGGCGCAAACATGCAGCAGGGCCCCGTTCAACAAGTTTCTTTTTAGATTAAGCCCCTGTGTAAACCTTTTCTATTGCCTCTTGTTGTTTCAACCATCCCCTGGGTTCCATACCCATAGAGGATACTGTCGTTGTTAGCATTTCGCCATCTGGAAATACAGGGTTCATAATGAATGGGCATTCTTGAGCCCATCCTCTATTATAAAGCCCGAACACCTTCGGGAGTGTTCGGCGTCACAAGTTTGGCCTTATATGCATCAACTCCGAATCATGTCTTTGGTCAAATGTTGGGTTTGCCCGGCTCCTGGGTTTGCCGCCTTATGTTCCGCTATTATCGGCTAAGGTAGGCCAAAGGAGAACTACTGCGATTGTGCCCTGGTTATTCCGGATGAGCGCCTCAGTAGAGAAAGCCGAAAACTGACTGTCATGATACAACGAGAGACTGTTCAACCACTCGAAGACTCACCAGAATCTCTAAAGATTTCTCTGCACTAACGAAGGGCCGTTTCCCGGCCATGTACACACGCACCCGTATTCGGATGCACGCGCATGTACCAGGGGATACATAGTAGCCCCACCATTAGACTCCCATGGCTAAGTGAAAGTGTTACAGCTATATAGTCCGGTTGCCTAGTTCGGCGTGCGATCACCTCCTTAACGGACCAAGACGTTGGATCAAGTGTGATTATGCATATTTTTTCGTGAACACCCCCGCATTGTATGCGTGGGGGCTGAAGCCAACGACTGCTATCTTTCGGACTACCTATACATATAAAAACGGCCGTACAGGGAACACAATCATATCTTCAGGCAAAAAAGTATAAATATAGCCTTGTATTCAAAATAAAACATTGTTTTTTACAATGGTTCGACTTCTCACTCGAACAAGACATTCTTCGAGCACTGCGCCTCTATTAGGCGGGCACCTTCCGTGACTTGCGCCAAGTAGTGCTCGGTCGGATATTGGCCTCCCGCCGGATCCTAGGTCGCTACTACAGTGGCCTCCATATCCGTCCAATAGGCTTTAACACGGGCTAGAGCCATCCGCGCACCCTCTATGCACGCCGACCTCCTCATGGCGTCAATCCGAGACACGGCTCCAAGGAATTGCTGCACCAAACCAAAATAGCTATCCGGCTTAGGCCCCTTCAGCCAAAGATGGTCTATTATAGACCGCATTGCAAGCCCGGACAGCCTGTGGAGCTCCGCCATAGCAGCCAGCTTCTCATTCACCGGCAGCGGGCGAGAGCGAGCATTGGACTGCGACCAGAAAAGCTTCTCCACTTCTTCATCGCCTTGACCCTCGAAGAACTTGACAGCGTCAGCTGCACTATTAGCCAAGTCTGCATATGCGTCTACAGGACTCAAGCGCCCCGCCAGGGGAGCATACTTCGGATCCAAGAACTTCATCCGCAGTAAGTATGAGCCCCCAGCCACGATTTTGTCGGCCTGTTGGAGCTCCTCCCGCATACTGCGGATCTCGGTCCGCATCTCCTTGGCGGCATTAAGTGCCTTGTCCAGCTCGGCCGAACTAGCCTTATTCTCCTTTTCGAGGAGTGCGTACCGGTTGGCGGCATTCTTTAACTCCCCAGCCATTTCGGCTATCTTTTCCTCACTTCGGCGATGAGCAGCCTGTTCGGCTCTCAATTCTTCGGCCGCCTTTAGGGCAGCTGCATTGCTAGCCCGAGCTTGTTCCTTGGTTTGAGCAAGTTCCGCCCTCAGGGCCTCCACGACAGCAGCACCATCTGCAATGCAAACACATTGCATTAATATTATGCCCCTCTTACATTTTCCTATTTATCATAATAAAAGAAGCAGAGCACATACCCTGTGACTCCTCCAGCCGTTTATTTACCAACGTGATATCGGCGTCCATAGATCCGATCTGCCTCCTTAGTTCGGCAACTTCAACAGACTGGTCGGCTGCCAGATCCTTGTATACCTGCACACATGTACAGTGCAGCCATTAGTATGTGATCCCCCGTTTGCCGCCTATGGCGAGCAACCAGAGTCTCAGGGGCTACTACCTATAGGGAGCACACCTAGCGCGCGCTTCATAACCAAAAAATTGTGCATTTTTCACTACATACCTCAAAGCCTTTGAGCATGCTTGTAAATGCCTCATTCAAACCGCTGGTGGCGGATGAAATCTTCGTGAGCACCATGCTCATTAAAGAGCAGTGCTCCTCCGAGAGCGCGGCTCGCTCCAGAAGGCCCGTCAGTACGTCCAGCCGGACACTGAACTGTGCCGGACCCTTCTCATCGCCCCCCGTGGGAGCCAAATGCTCTGGGCTTAGGGTGACTGGCGTGTTCGCTGCCGGCTTCGGCAAATCCGGACTCCTCCGTGACGACACCTCCGTGCCGCACGCTTCATGAGGCGGAGAGGTGGGTGGAGTCTCACTCTCCATCATCTCCGGACGAAGGTCCCCCGAAGACGAACTCTGTTGAGAAGAGCTGCTCGTCGGACTACAAAAGACGAAGTCCTGGTTATGGATCTCGAAGTAACATTACACCTTCGAATTAATGATTAACTTACGGCTCGGTGGAGGGCTGGCCTGTTGGTGGGCATAACGCGGTGAGGGTGCCCGTCACGGCAGAGCCTCCTGGTGATGCTTTCTTCCCTTGCTTGGGCGTCTCCGCCTCCAAATCTTCGGAGGCGGCCCTCTTCTTCCCGCGTGGGGACGAGGCTTTGACCTTCCCTCCTCGGCTATCCTCCATAGGACGGGTAGCGATTTCCCTGGTCTAGATGTGCAGCGCATGAAGTTCGGCTTCATTGCCCTTTCCTTCGCCTTTCCCCGAAGGGATTTTGCTGAGCGCCCGGCCCAGCATCTTTGCAATGGTTGGACCAGGTGAGCCTTCAGGAAGTGGCGCCGGACACCTGATTCTCTCCGCCTTGTTGAGCCATTCCTGGCCACGGAAGGATTTTCAGAATAATAGTTATGATAAATATAAATGAAGTGTCCAGCTTTAAGGTTACTTACTTGGGCATCTAGGCGATTGCAGCTTAGGCCCGCATCCTCGGTGGTGTCCGGACACTTTACTTGAGGTCCAAAGAATAATTTACACATTCCTTCGAGCTTCATGCCGAATAAGTGCTTAATAGTCCGCGGACCCTCCGGATTAAACTCCCACATCCGGAGAGGCCGACGTTTGCATGGCTACATCCGCCGGATTAGCATCACTTGCATTATGCTGACAAGATTTATGTCCCTCTCAATAAGCTCCCGGATATGATTCTGCAGTTCTGGTACGTCGCTAGCAGGCCCATAATTCCGTCCTACGTCGGTCCAAGACGCTAACTGTGATGGAGGGCCTGAGCGGAACTCGGGGGCAGCTACCCACTTTGTGCCTCTGGGAGCTGTGACATAAAACCACCTCCGTTGCCACATATCGGATACTTCCGGAAAAGAACCCTCTGGCCATGGGGCATCGGCATTCTTGCTTATTATGGCACCTTCGCACTCCGCATGTCGCCCCTCGATCATCTTCGGCTTCACATTGAAAGTCTTAAGCCATAAGCCGAAGTGTGGGTTGACATGGAGAAAAGCCTCGCACACGATAATGAACAACGAGATATGGAGGATGGCGTCTGGAGCCAGATCATGGAAACCCAAGACATAGTAGAACATGAGCCCCCTCACAAAGGGGTTGAGGGTAAGGCCTAGGCCTCGGAGGAAGTGAGGGATAAATACGACACTCTCGTTGGGCTCCGGCATGGGGATAACTTGCCCTGGAGCAGGAAGCCTGTGCTGGATATCGGTGGTCAGGTATCCGACCTCCCTAAGCTTCATAATGTCCTCCTCTTGAATCGAGGAGGCCATCCACCGGCCTGTTGCGTCGGATCCGGACATACTGGGGGATCTGGGGTGTTGGAGCTTAGGTTTTGAGTGCTGGAGCTCGAGGTGCGAAAGGGAGCAGGAGAGGTGGAGAAGAGGCGTAGGCCTTGACCCCTTTATAAAAGGGATGAATACCAAGAGTCCTCAGCATGACCGCTTGAGACTTATCTAAAATACACAGAGTCATACCAACGGTCGCCGTGGGGTCACATATACCCACGTTAATGAAGATCCCGTATTAAGAGGAACACGGTCTCTGCTTTGGCAGGACGTGCCAATGAAACCGCCTCGCAACGCGAGTCGAGGTGGAGCAGGAAACGCTGGTTCATGTTGGACCAGGCCACGATGCAAGGGCATGACGTACAAAGATTGCCAGCAGAACGGATTTATGCTATGTTCCCTACAATGGTGTGTGAAGATCATTTTGCAGATCCGGACACGGCCTACGTGTTCGATAATAACTTTGGAGTATTCGGAGGAGGAACCCGCCTTGCAATGCCGAAAACAAGACTGCGCGTCGGACTCATCGTCATTGAAGCCTGGTTCAGGGGCTACTGAGGGAGTCCTGGATTAGGGGGTATCTGGACAGCCAGACTGTATACATCGTCCGGACTATAGAGGCATCAAGATACAAGACTCAAGACTTCGGCTCGTGTCCGGATGGGACTCTCCTTTGCGTGGAATACAAGCTTGGCGATCTGGATATTATATTTCCTTGTAACCGACTCCATGTAAACCCTAGCTCTCCGGTGTCTATATAAACCGGAGAGGATGGTCCTTAGAAGGCCGATCACAATTACAATCATACCATCATAGGCTAGCTCTTAGGGTTTAGCCTCTACGATCTCGTGGTAGATCTACTCTTGTACTACTCATATCTTCAATATTAATCAAGCAGGAAGTAGGGTTTTACCTCCATCGAGAGGGCCCGAACCTGGCTAAACATTGTGTCCCTTGCTTCCTGTTACCATCGGCCTAAGACACACAGATCGGGACCCCCTACCCGAGATCCGCCGGTTTTGACACCGACAATGACATCACACTCCAAAGTGTCTTCATATGCTCCTATCTTGAAAGAAACTTGCACCGTATGCTCGACTTGGATAGTGCCGGAGTCGCTTAGCCATTGGACCTTGTAGGGGTGTGGGTGCTTCATCTTGACCAATTGGAGCTTGGAGCATAGTTGTTCACTTGCCAAGTTATGACAACTAACTCCATCGATGATGACCTTGACGGACCTTCCATTGATGCCGGCCTTGGTGTGGAAGATATGGCATCTTTAGTCTTCATCTTGTTGATGTTGAGAGTCAAGACCTTAGAGACAACGAGAGCGGGGCTCGGATCCTCATCGCAAAAGACTTGATCATCTTCATCTTTGTTCACGCGCCGGTGCATGGCCACTTGCTCAAGGGCTTCCATCTCCTCTTCACTCATGGACTCATAGGTTCCGTCATCGTTGAGGATCATGGTGCACTTGTTGGTACACTCAAAGGACTTGTGTCCTCGGCCACCGCATGTGAAACACTTGATGTAACTTGTCTTGACGGTCTCATCAGTTGGAGTAGATGATGAAGCTCTCAGCTTGAAGTTGCTTGTAGTAGGAGGATGACTTGAGGTTGTCGAAGTTTTCTTGTAATTCGACCTATCGTTGTTGCTTGTAGATGGTTTGTTTGAGGTAGAAGGTGTTGGAGTCGTTGAAGCTTGGTTTTTGGAGAAGTCGTAGCTCTTGGAAGAGTACTTGGCGTACTTGAAGTCATCTTGCACTTGACATTCCGCTTTGGTAGCTTGATGCACTAGCTCAATGAGGTTGGAGTAGGGTGGGAAGTCGGCAATCTTCTTGATGGGATGATTGAGGCCATTCAAGAAACGGGCCATAGTTTGCTCATCATCTTCCGTGACATTGGCTCTTATCATGGCAATCTCCATTTCCTTGTAGTATTCTTCAACGCTCTTTGTTCCTTGCTTGAGGAGTTGGAGTTTCTTGAAGAGGTCGCGGTTGTAGTATGTTGGCACAAAGTGTGCTCGCATGACATCTTTCATTTCATCCCATGTGGTGATTGGTGCACATCAAGTTGTAAGCACAGTGCTCGTCGTCGAACGAGAAGCAGACGGATACAAGTTCCCGCTCCAAAAGCCGGTATATTACGTGTCCACTGTCCTCACTCCATGCAAATCCCGATACCCACACTATCAAAAGATAGCATATGCAGTCTTCATGGCATCCCGGAAGCTACAACACTACTTTCAAGAGTGTTCGATTACGGTGGCCTCCAAAGTGCCACTCAACAACATAATAAACAACCGCGACGCCACGGGGCGGATTGCTAAATGGGCTATCAAGCTCCTTCTGTTCGAGATAACATACAAACCACGGCGGGCCATGAAGTCGCAAGTATCGGCTAACTTTGTCATCGAATGGACAGAAGCCGAACTCCCTAAAGAGTACGGTGTGTACTCCAATTGGATCATGCACTTCGATGGCTCTAAAATGCTGGCCGGATTGGGAGCGGGTGTAGTCCTGACATCCCCCACCGGAGACACGGTCCAATATGTACTCCAAACATTATACACAGACTCCAACAACGCAGCCGAATACGAGGCTCTGTTGCATGGTCTTCGGATGGCAGTCTCTATGGGCATTCAACGCCTAGAAGTGTGCGGGGACTCAAACCTCGCAATATTACAAATAAACAGAGATTTTGATGCCAAGGATCCGAAATGGCGGCCTACTGTAATGTCGTCCTTAAAATGTCAGCTCGGTTCGAGGGGCTCGAATTCCACCATGTGGCCCGAGAAAACAATCAAGCGGCGGATATCCTCGCCCGCATCGGCGCTAAACGCGACCCTGTCCCACCTAATATATTCTTGGAAAGGCTGTTCAAGCCATCCGTGGTATGGGAAGGGGAGTCCG
The DNA here is from genome assembly GCF_018294505.1 of Triticum aestivum. Taxonomy (NCBI): domain Eukaryota; kingdom Viridiplantae; phylum Streptophyta; class Magnoliopsida; order Poales; family Poaceae; genus Triticum; species Triticum aestivum. The sequence continues at coordinate 296,478,535 of NC_057813.1, forward strand.
ACAACACCAGTCCGGCTCCGAATACAGCCCCAGATTCCGAACCATCTGACGTAATCGGGGGCTCCGCCACCGAAATAACACCTTCGGCTCACGAAATCATGGATGTAATCGCCCCGTGGACCGAGCCCTTCTTGGCCTACCTAAATAGGCAGGAGGTCCCCAAGGACCAAAATGAAGCACGTTGTATTGTGCGGCATTCCAAGGCCTACAAAGTCCATGAGGGAGAACTCTATAAGAAAAGTGCCACCGGAGTGCTCCAAAGATGCATCTCCGAAGAGGAAGGGCGGCAGCTCTTGGCTGAAATCCATGCCGGACTTGGCGGGCACCACGCTGCGGCTCGGGCACTTGTCAGCAAAGCCTTCCGTATAGGTTTTTATTGGCCGACAACCCGAGCAAATGCACAGGACCTTGTCCAACATTGCGTTGGTTGCCAGTTCTTCGCCAATCAGAGCCACATGCCCCCTACCGCTCTCCAAAAAATCCCCATAACTTGGCCCTTCGTGGTCTGGGGGCTGGATATGGTCGAACCTCTTAAAGAGGGAAGCCATAAGAAAAAATACTTATTGGTCATGGTGGACAAGTTCACCAAATGGATAGAAGCCAAATCAGTTAAAACGGCCGAATCTGGACCAGTGATAGACTTCATATCAGGGGTTGTACACCGTTATGGTGTCCCCCACAGCATCATCACTGACAATGCCTCAAACTTCACAGCCGATGAAGTGAAAACTTGGTGCGGCAACATGGGCATTAAGCTCGATTACGCCTCCGTCTATCATCCCCAAACAAACGGCCAGGTCGAACATGCAAATGGTCTCATCATGAGCGGCATCAAACCCAGACTAGTGCGATCCTTGAAAGAATCGAACATGCACTGGGTCGAGGAGCTCGACTCTGTACTCTGGGGGCTGCGGACCACGCCAAATCGCACCGCCGGATATACACCATTTTTATGGTGTACGGCGCAGAAGCAGTACTACCCTGCGACATTATCCATGACTCACCTCGCGTGCTCATGTCCGAAGAGAAGGAAGCCGAGCTAGATCGGCAGGACAACTTAGATGCCCTGGAGGAGGAGCGCGACGTCGCAAAAGCCCATTCCACATTCTATCAGCAGCAGGCTCGAAGGTATCAAAGCAAAGAAGTGCGGGCCAAAACTTATAACGTTGGCGAACTCGTTCTACGCCCACCGGAGAAAAAGAAGGACAAACTCAAACCCAAGTGGGAGGGTCCCTTCATCATTGACAAAGTTCTCACCAAGAGATGCGTACCGCCTGCGCAATGCATCCGATAACAGACTCGAGCCGAACCCATGGAACGCGGCCAGACTCTGGAGATTCTATGCCTGGTGTTGAACTTAGTGTTCGTCTCCTTACCCCCGCTCTTTTCATTATGTTCTCCCTTTTTTTCCTTTCTCGCCCTTTTTACCTTCTTCACACAAAGTATTAAATACAGTGCGGGTGCTCGGATCACTCTGGGCGCACTATGTGTGCTCACCATACCTGGGGGCTTCCTATACGGAAGCTAAATATAATTACTTTTATGGCTTCCTCCTACCACATATGCGTCCTTTTTCTATATGTGCCTTTTCTTCACCATTATATGCATCGATATGACTTAAGATTTGGCCATGCTGGGTTGCCTGGCTCTTGTGTTTATGCCCTATGTTCCCGTTAATTCGGCTAGGGCATAAGGGGAGCACCCTCTGCGATTGTTACTGCCAGTTCAGCCGGATGTGTACCTCAGACTGGGTGAAGCCGAAAGCTAGCGTTCTTAAGGGAATATTCGGTCGGTGAACAAAAGATGTTTCTCTCGTTTATTACAACGTGAATCCCTGGATGTTTTGTGCCCTGCGTTTCTGTTCGCAGTTCGGACATGCACATCGATGCATGCGTACCCATGGAAAGGAACCCCTAACAGAACTATTCTCCCTGGAAGATGTTTCTTACTACCCATGTAATATAACATAACTAGTTGGGTACTTGTCTGTTCAAGCACTTATGACCCCTACGCCTGGTTTCCACGCATACCCCAGTTTTACATAACTGAGCGGGTATTCGGATACACCCCAGACTGTAGGATCCGGGGGCTGAAGCGAAAAGGTCCGCCATGACAAAAGATTTTTAATCCGGCTAGGGACTACATACGTCCATTGAATTACATAGTCACTAGGACTGGCTATATTCTTCCTCTATACCATCCAACATGCTCTCTAGCTTGCAATCCTGTTGGGAATACTTTGCGGCCAACGCTACCTGGTCATACACCAGACTTACGGGAATCTCTTGCCCATCTGGCCCCGCCGGTCCAACTTCGGCCATATGGTTTGGGTCAATCTCGGCGTATCGCGTCTTCACCATGGCCCAGGCTTCCCTCGCACCCTATCGGCAGGCTGATACCTTCCATAACCGGAAGCTCCGACGTGCTCCTTTGAGCATATCCACGAGTTCCCCCATGCCTCCTGGCATGGGAGCGGATGGCCACAAGGCCTGGGCAATGCCCTGCATCACCTGCCGAGCTCGTCCATGCAATTGTGAGAGATCTTGCAGCAAATCGCCTGCGGACCTGGGCATCTCCTCTTCAGGACGGTCCGTCAGCATACCTACAGACATAAACTCTTTTAATATGCTTCCTCGCTGAACTGTATTGCAGTTCATTTAGGCACTTACCATAAATGCCGCGACGAAGCCTCATGTTCTCCTTCACGGAGTCCGCAAGCTGAGCTCGAACATCTGCCAATTCGACGCCCAGCCGGACATTGGCATCTTGGAGATTGTTTTTCTCCTGCCTAACCTGCATAAGCACACACTCTCCAGCCTTTAGCTGTCTTTGGAGGTGTGACTCACTATCTTTTACGATCCCCGGATTCTCCCCGGGATTATCTGCAGAATTTTCTGTTAGAATTATAAAAGCAGGCCAACTACTAACTGGTATATGTCCTTAAAATTTCTCTATTGAGACAAATGTTACCATATGAGGCCTTCTGGGATTCCTCTAGCTTGGCAACCGCGGCCCTCGGCTGGGTCTTGCACTCCTCTAGCTCTTGAGACAAATGGGTATTCTTCTCTACAAGAACCTGTGCATACAATGATCCTTAAATCAGTTGCTCCAACTGTTTCAAGTCTCAGGGGCTACTAATATACATGCTTATCAAATTTTCTTACCCGTATATCTTTTGCATACTGGTCTATCGCTCGGGCGAGTCCATCTTGGGCAGCTCGGATGTATGCATCTCCTGAATTGAAGGCATTGAATGCCTCTTTGGAAAAGATACCATCGCGAAGTACGGCCCGTCGGCGTCGGTGATTCATGGCGCTCTCTACTTCAGAATTCATGGCGGAGAGCCTATCCGTATCCTCTGTCGGAGGATAATTCGGCATCGGCTCCGCATTGGCCTCCTCTCTTGAAGCCGGTTCGGGAATCCAGCTGGTGGAGGCATGACCGGCAGGATCTCCGGATATAGTCTAGCGACTACTCTTTCTGCCAGGACATGATGGACGTTGTTACATTTCAAACATGATAATCACAGAGCAGATTCTAATTATACCTCTATGATGGTGTTTCAACCCTAACCGCCTTCCTCTTGAGCTTGCCTGGCCCAGATGCCCTTTGCTGATGAGCCCCCAGGGGCTCAGCGCCGCATTCCGATGGTCGTCTCTATAAAAATAAGATATTTGTGCATAAGGCATGGTATAAGGAAGGAATCCTCTTCAGAAGTTAAAGCTTCACATTTACTTACACGCGACGCAGGGAGCAGTTCGGGATAATCGGCGATAATAGCCACCAAGGTGCCATCGCAGCTTGCCTGATAAAATGTCCCGTCGACGAGCTCCACAGATATATCCGAATCTTCTTCAAGTCCGGGGTCAAGGGCCCGGCCAGGATCCTCTGGCTGTGGAGGAGGGTTGTTGAACTCTTTCACGGCCTTCCTCGGTTCCTTCTTAGAAATATCAAGGTAAATGATTGTGACGAAGGGCGCAAGAATGGATAGAGTTGAGTAAAGAGTAACAGCTCACCCAGCTTGGGGGGTGTACATGGAAAATCCATCCCGCGGTTTGATGCGGAGGAACTCCTCTTCTTCTCCTTTATATAAATCGGACACTATTTTCGCCAGAGCAGCGGCGGAGTCCAGACCTTTACAACCACAGCGGGTGGCATCGTCTTCCCCGTTGAAGTGCCACATGGGGTTCCATCGATATTGAAGTGGCTGTACCCCCCGCATTATGCATATTGATATAACCTCGACTATTGTCAGTTCTGATTGGGCCAGTGTCTTTATCCTGCTCATCAGGAAATGGACTTCTCTGGCATCTTCTTCCTGAGGGCTCTGAGGGCGTCAACTCTAGCGTTTCTTCAGCGGAGCGTTATTAAACTTAGGGAGGCCCGTCCGGACTGGGTCCATAAGGGGAACGTCGTCTACATAAAACCACTCCGAGGGCCAGTCTTCGGATGCCTTCTTTGGAGTGCCAGACAGGTATCCGGTCTGGGCGACGCGCCATATTTCGGCTCCGCCCACTTGATATATAGATCCCCCCTGATTACGAGGGACGAGACAGAATAACTTCTTCCACAACTCGAAGTGAGCCTTGCAGCCCAGAAATAGTTCACAGAGGGCGACGTATCCTGCGATATGCAGCACAGAGGCAGGAGTGAAGTTGTGCAACTGGAGGCCGTAGAACTCCAGAAGCCCACGGAGGAATGGGTGGATTGGAAACTCGACGCCTCTTAGCAAATATGGGATGAAGCATACCCGCTCCCCCTGAGACGGGTTAGGAGATCTCTCCGCTTGCGCCCCGCCATTGTAGGTGGCTAGTCCAGCTCGGACGGGGACCATGTACACCGGTGGAAGGAACCCTTGGGTCTGCAACTCTACTAAACGGATGTGGGGGACAGAACATTTTTCCCAATCGCCTGGCTTAGAGCTAAGGGAGCGAGAAGAAGAGCTGCAGCGACTGGCCATGGTGGAATGGTTTTTCCGGATGCGCTCTGTTGAATGCTTGCTTGAGGGAAGAAGATGAGATTTGGATCTGAGGATCCCCGTCTCTTCAAATAGACGGTTTGCCTGCAGGGTCAGGGTGGCAAATGTAAAAATGCTCCGGCTCCTCGTATTCGCTCGACACGTGGAGATGGTCATTATTGAAGCACAGAGGAGTACAACATTAATGGGAAGCCGGACACTGTTTGCTACAACAGGTACTCTAGATTCGGAGATGGAACCCGCATTGCAATGTCGAAGACAATCTGCGCGCCGGACTCATCATCATTGAAGCCTGGTTCAGGGGCTACTGAGGGAGTCCTGGATAAGGGGGTATCCGGACAGCCGGACTATATACTCTGGCCGGACTGTTGGACTATGAAGATACAAGACTGAAGACTTCGTACCGTGTCCGGATGGGACTCTCCTTTGCATGGAAGACAAGCTTGGCGATCCGGATGTTAGATCTCCTTCTTTGTAACCGACTCTGTGTAACCCTAGCCTCCTCCGTGTCTATATAAACAGGAGGGTTTAGTCCGTAGGCCAAGAACAATCAGAATCATAGGCTAGCTTCTAGGGTTTAGCCTCTATGATCTCATGGTAGATCAACTCTTGTAATACTCATATCATCAAGATCAATCAAGCAGGAAGTAGGGTATTACCTCCATTGAAAGGGCCTGAACCTGGGTAAAACATTGTGTCCCCTACCTCCTGTTACCATTAGCCTTAGACGCACAGTTCGGGACCCCCTACCCGAGATCCGCCGGTTTTGACACTGACACCTCCTACTGGATTGATACCTTGGTTCTCAAAAACTGAGGAAAATACTTACGCTACTTTGCTGCATCACCCTTTCCTCTTCAAGGAAAACCAACGCAAGATCAAGATCTAGCAGTCATGCAACCTACTCAACTATGCTAGAGTCCATAATAGCTTGTGGCTGCACATGGAAGTTTCTAGCATGAATAATCTTATGATCCCTTTGAGCCTGGGTGGCGAACCGTAGGATGATCACATGGGTACTCCGGGATATCCTAGGACAACATTGGATTCTCCAAGTACCCGCAACCAATCCACCCAGATGTGTATTTAAGTAGCCACCTTAAGTTAACCTTTAATTAACAATTCTCACATCTTTCATTGATACACTCAACCAACCCACGTCTACGAGCATAGCATAGCAATCTAAGCATAACGTAGAAGTAACTCCCAAAGGTTTGATAATAAAAAGGCAATAGGTTCTACCTCATCATCTACTTCCCAAACCCGCATGTTAATCAGATCCTAACCATGCAATGTTTGAGGATTGGAACTAATGCATAAAAACTGGGTAGTAAAGGGATATGATCAAAGTGTTACTTGCCTTGCTGACGATCTGCAAACCCTAGAGACTCGTAGTAGCACGCTTCACACTCCGGGAATTCTATCGCGAACAAACAATAGCATACATAATCACTCCAGCATAGATGCACGGGTAAAACTCAAATAAGAAGATCCATCCAATCTGAAAGTTCAACTGAAGAGCTTCGATCTGCAAAAAGAATCAACTCAAACGGAGCAACGAAACTCAAGATATGAACAAAACAAGATCGTTTATTAATCTGGACTAAAGTCAAATTTTATTGTACCAAAATCATGTTTAAGTTGGTTAACTAGAAAGAGGGCTTCGAGACGAAGATTTAGGCGTTGGTTTCATCTAATTTGGATAAACGAGTAAAAAGTTATACTAGATTGAAGATCAGGGGCAAAATCGCGATAAAAAATAATCACAGATAAATCCCTGGAAAAAACGAAACGAACAGACTAACGAACGAACAGTCGCTGTCTGAACCTAACCAGCGAACAACGTTCGTTAAAACGAACAAACGGACGAACGTCCGCTAAATAAGTAAACCGACGAGAACCGAACCGATCTAACTAAAAAACAGATCTAGGATTTTCTAAAAAATGGCGTTTTTTACCAAAAAAAAAACCACGGCGATCGACGGCGGCGGCTCCCGGCGGGGCGGGGCGGCGGC
>NC_057813.1:296486097-296507767 GCF_018294505.1 Triticum aestivum
CGGGCGGCGGCGCGGCGGCGGAGCGGCAGTAGCGGCGCAGGGTGACGGCGGGTGGCGGGGGGGCGATGTGGGGCAAGGGGGTGGTATTTAAGGGGGGGAGGGGGGCAGCTGGCTTGGGGAGGGGGCCGGCCTCGGGACCATGCTCCTTCGAGACTCGGGCGGCGGCGGCGTTGCTCGGGATTCCGGTCTCGAGCCAGAGCGAGAGGCGGAGACGCACTGTGGGTCGGCTGGGCCGCTGGCCCAGTTCGGTCTGCGAACAATTTTTAACAAAAAATAATTTCGCCCGAACGGAAAAATCCTAATAAATTATAAAAAAAATCTAAAGATGCCAAAAACAATTTTCACCGTCTAAATAAAGTATTTAGAACAAAGTGAACATTTTTCTGGCCTAAAAATGCAATTTTGAAAAAATGCATATTTTTCTAATTCAAATAAAATAGCAATAAAATCCGAATAAAACCATTTATTTGATTTTAAAAATTTTCCTCCAATATTTCTTTTATTTTGGAGAAGTCATTTATCTCCTCTCTTTTATTTTTATTTTGGAAATATTTTGGAGAGAAAAAATAATTAAAATCAAAATGATCCTCTTTTCAATATTTGTGAAAATTCAAATATGAAAATAAACGAAATCCCCAACTCTCTCTGTGGGTCCTTGAGTTGCTTAGAATTTCTAGGATCAAACCAAAATGCAATTAAAATATGGTATGCATATGATGACCTATGTATAACATCCCAAATTAAAAATTTGGGATGTTACAGTCTTGGTGTTGGCGCGCTCACTCTTCCTCTTGGTGTCATTGGCGTTGCCTTTCTTGTGCTTGTGCAAGAGTAGCTTGGTTTTGGCGATGACGATGTGCTTGCTCGTCGAATTGCTCTTGTGGATGATTTCCACGTAGAGGATTGCGAGTTGCTTGACGGTCTCGCGGCTCGACGTAGAGTGTTCGATGTAGTCTCGAGTGGGTATCGTCAGAGTGTCGACTCGAGTGGCTCTGTCTTGAGTAGGACGGAATGGTAGAAGAGAGGTTTACCAACAATGCACGAATCTCGTCCATTCTTTTGTCGTTCTCTTGTTTCTGTGCGTCGAGCTTGTTGTCGAAGTAGTCTCTTGTTCGTTGCTCGGAGAGTCACAAGTCGGTGGCGAGATTGTCGATGTGGTCGCTCATTGCTTGTTGTTCTTGATGCACATGCAATTCTAAGAGTGTAGCATTGGAAAGTAAAACATTGCATATGAAGGTAAAGGGAAGGGTTTGGAGAAGGCAAACGCAATGTAGACACAGAGATTTTTGTCATGGTTCCGATAGGTGGTGCTATCGTACATCCACGTTGATGGAGACATCAACCCACGAAGGGTATCAGTTGCGCGAGTCCACGGAGGGCTCCACCCATGAAGGGTCCACGAAGAAGCAACCTTGTCTATCCCACCATGGCCATCGCCCATTAAGGACTTGCCTCACTCGAGTAGATCTTCACGAAGTAGGCGACCTCCTTGCCCTTACAAACTCCTTGGTTCCACTCCACAATCTTGTCCGAGGGTCCCACGTGACACCTAACCAATCTAGGAGACACCGCTATCCAAAAGGTAATAGATGGTGTGTGGATGATGAAATACTTGCTCTTATGCTTCAAATGATAGTCTCCCCAACACTCATCTCTCTCACACAAATTTGGCTATGGTGTAAAGATGATTTGAGTGGAAAGCAACTTGGGGAAGGCTAGATATCAAGATTCTTGTGGTTGGATTGGAATGTCTTGATCTCAACACATGACTAGGTGGTTCTCTCTCAGAAAATGAGTAGTGGAAGTGTAGACACATTCTGATGGCTCTCTCACAAATGGAGATGGGGGTGGAGGGGTATATATAGCCTCCACACAAAAATCCAACTGTTACACACATTTGACCCAACTCGGTCAGACAGAATAGAAGAACTCGGTGAGACCGACTCAGTTCAAAATGTGAATGTTAGGGATCTCGTTGGGACCGACATGATCATCTCGGTGTGACCGATGTGCTAGGGCTAGGGCAAAAACCTCATCTCGGTGAGACCGATTTCAGCAATGAGCAAACAGAGAGTTGGTCATGCAAACTCGATGGGACCGATCGCTCATTTCAGTGAGACCGAAATGTTATGAAGGGAAATAGAGAGTTTGTCATGCAAACTCGATGGGACTGATCGCTCATTTCAGTGAGACCGAAATGTTACGAAGAGAAACAAAGAGTTTGCAATGCCATCTCGGTGAGACCGAGATTCGTATCGGTGAGACCGAATTGTCTAGGGTTTCTGGCAGTGGCTATGTCAACTGAACTCGGTGGCACCGAATAGATCAAATCGGTGGGGCCGAGTTTGACTTTGGGTTTTGGACATATGTGGAAATGAGAAAGTGGCTGAGGGTTTTGGAGCAATATCACTAAGCACTTTGAGCAAGTAGACCATTAAGCAACAACTCATCCCCTTTTAATAGTATTGGCTTTCCTATGGACTCAATGTGATCTTGGATCACTAAAATGAAAATGAAGAGTCTTGAGCTTTTGCCAATCTTTGTCCTTAGCATTTTGGGGGTCCACATCTCTAGTCCATGCCATGCTAATCATTGAACTTTCAAAAATATTTAACTTGAATGGATGTTAGTTCAATGAGCTATATGTTGTTATGAATTACGAAAACCACCCGGGGATTAGTTGCACTTTCAGCTGACATGAAATCATCATCATCATCGGTCGAGCTATTACGGACCATGATGAATATAAAATTCGCAAATGGCAAGAGAAAACATGATTTTAAGGCAATTCTCTAGAACTATAAAAAATAACTATTTCGAAACCCTGCCAACCCCACCCTCCCCTCATATTGAAAAAGTCAAGATGGCCATGGCAAGAATGTATTAAAACACAATATCTAACAACATAACAAAAATAGCAAATACTACCAAAGATGATAGGGTGGCAATAGTAAGCAAATCACATACATGACGGCAAGACAAATTTACAGTGAACAAAGTATTGAGTATATGGCAACGTGGCAAACAAGAAAATATCAAATCACACATGTTAAATGACATGGCAAATTTGCATTTAACAAAGTACTAGATATGTGACAACATGGCAAAACTAATGTAACCAATCGCAAACAAGACGTTGTGACAACGCCCACCCCAACATCAAATCATGCATGGGAGAATACCCATCACAATATTCAACAAGGCATGGGAAAATGTTTTCAATTCAATTTTCCTACTTATATTCAATAAATATTGTCACAACTATACATAATCAAATATAATGACATGGCAAATTTGAAGTGAACAAAGCTATCAGGGTCGATCCTGAGATTTTATGGGCCTGAGGCGAAAATTAAATCCATGGCCTTTAATATAAACGTCAAAATAACATTCAACACATATCAACGTTTGTAGATATAACTTTTTAGGCAAAAAAAAGTGCATCAAAATTAGTATGCATATCAAATAATATATACATGTTACCCTAACAAAAATTAACATTCTGAGATGCAAAATCACTAATGATACATAGTAAATATCAATCTCATTCAACAATTTTTTTCTGAACACATACTCTCTAGATGGCATGATAATAGTAAAATTGAAAAGCACCATTAGTTTTGAAAATTAGCACAAGGCTACAAAGATATTATTAAAAAATTGCCATCAAATATTATGACAAAATTTGCTAGGGCATACCTTCTCTGTAATCCGCCTCTGGCCCCTAGTTTGGTGGGGGGTGGGGTGGCGATGAATTATCACTTGCACGGTGGAGCTAGCGATTGATTGCTTGTAATCCGCGTTGGTATTTCCCCGAAGAGGAGATGATGATGCAACACAGCAAAGGTAAGTATTCCCCTCAGTTATGAAACCAAGGTTATCAATCCAGTAGGAGAACCAAGCAATACTATGTAAACAACACCTGCACACAAACAACAAATACTTGCAACCCAACACGTAAGAGGGGTTGTCAATCCCTCCACGGTATTGAGATATATTAAATTGTATAGGTTTTGGTAAATAGATCTAACTAAAACACAAAATAAAATAAATAAATAAAAATCGTAGCAAGGTATGTTTGGTTTAATATGATAGGAAAATATACCCCGGGGCCATAGTTTTCACTAGAGGCTTATCTCAAGAAAATAGCATACGGTGGGCAAACAAATTACTGTTGGGCAATTGATAGAAAAGCAAATAATTATGATGATATCCAAGGCAATGATCATGTATATAGGCATCATGTCCAAGATTAGTAGACCGACTCCTGCCTGCATCTACTACTATTACTCCACACATCGACTGCTATCCAACATGCATCTAGTGTATTAAGTTCATGGAAAAATGGAGTAATGCAATAATAACGATGACATGATGTAGACAAGATAAACTTCTTGTGGAATTGTCACGACAAATGTCCTAATGTAAGGACTTAGTCGCGAGGCCGACACATCTATGTGGTAGCTTGAAGGGGTTGAGCGGAATTGAGAGACGCAACACACAAGACGAGGATTTAGACAGCTTCGGGCCCCGGGAAACATCATCCGGTAATAACCCTACATGTTGTTTGTGGCTAGGTCTCATTATGATCATGAGGGAGTCGCCGTAAGCCGGCTCTCCTCCTTGTGTCTAGCCCTAGATATTGTTTCTTGTTGCTTGCCTCTCCCTCTTTGGGGTGCCCTGCCCCTCCTTATATATGTTGAAGGGGCGGGTTACATATGGAGTCCTAGTAGGACTAGGGCTAGTCTATCTTTTCTTACAAGTTGAATACAAGTCCGGGTCTTGCTTCCGCGTAAAGGAAATATTCGTCATCCCTTTCCTCTTAAGCCGGCCCACCATAACATGACCCGGCCTTCTGGGCCTTGGGCCTAGTCTTCTATCTGACCCGCCGTCGGGGTCATCCGTGAGTCACCAGGCTCGTGAGTCGTCTGACTAGTGAGCCGCCAGACCCGTGAGTCGCCAGTCCTCCGGCGGGTCACGGTGAAGCGCCAAGTCCGGCCGGGTCATATTTCCGGCCGAGTCATACCGTGGGGTATATCCCCGACATTAGCCCCCAGTTTAATTTGGATTTTCCATGTTAAACTAATCTGCAATATAAACACAAGAACAACTTTGACAGGTTGTGCTCCGGGTTAAAAATTCTTGTAAGCCGGCACTTGATCATCTTTAAGTCCTTGTCATTTCCTTCTTGACACATGACCATGAACTCATAGCAAATCTCTTTAGCAGATATGTTTCAACTTTGTCAATGCAAAAAAGAATCCAGATACTTCTTTTTGAAAAATCCGGGTCAACAAGCCAGCTTCAGAATCAATTTGCTGACATTGGTCTCTTGTAGAGAAATATTGTAAGAGTTAATCCACTTGAGTCGGCTTTCAATGCTCTGACTTGACAAGAATATTGGTCTTCAAATATTCAACTTATATTCAGCCGGCTTGAAGATATAAAACTTGCCGGTTTATGATTACCAAAATTGCCGGGTTATAAAAACTGATACTTCTGGGTCATGATTGTTGCCAACGCCGGTTCATGATTGTTCCTAACGCCGGTTCATGATTATTGATGACGCCGGGTTGCAGACACAGGGTCGTAATGATTGGTGATGCCGAGTCAATCTAGTTTGCTCAAAACAGAGAATTTGAAAATAGTACTACGATAATAATATAATACCTGTAGCCCCCAAGTCTTGAGCAGAACAAAGTGATGGCTTAAGACTTGCTTTAATATCAATATTGCCACTTTTTGAAGAAATCCATGTTATTCATCCCAGTCACTAGTAAAAACTATATATTTCATATATGTAGCCCCCAAGTGCCAGGTTGTCATGCTTGCAGCAACCTGGGACTTGAAATTGCCTTATGCTCATAAAAAATTCAACAAGTGTAGCCCCCAAGGGCCGGGTCATTATGCAATAATGAGCAGGGACTTTGTAGGTATAATCATGTAGATTTGAGCAATGATGTGTAGCCCCCAAGGGCCGGCTCAGTAAGATAATATTGAGCTGGGACTTGATATATATACTTCAATGAAAATAACATCATATGATGTAACCCCCATCATGGGACTTGGATCCATGTTCGCAAGGTTAAGAGCCTTGTGCTTTACCAACTGAGCAGTGGACCCTTCAATATAATGAATAAAAAGCTTTGTACCTTGAATTGTTGACAGGAGCAATTGGTAGCCCCCAAGGGCCGATTCATTACAGTGGGATGAGTCGGGTGTTCAATAATGCCAATAAAAATGACTTTGCATTAGCCCCCAAGTGTCATGGTGCATGCTTGCAGCGACATGAGACTTGCATATTTGATGTAACCTCAACTTGAATAATGTAGCCCCCAAGTGTCGTGTCGTAAGCCTGCAGCGACTCAGGACTATTTCCTCCATTGTAAAATAAATCATGCCCATTGATAAAGATAATAGCCATTGCGCTAAAGCGACTTTGAAAACCTCAATCATAATACTGGTTATTGATAATCAGAATAGAAATCCAGCCATGTTGGCTATTCAAGATTTGAATAATATAATCCGGTATAAAAACCTCAATCATTCAATATCATCATGAAAATTCAGCTTGTTTTGGCTATTAAAGATTTGAATACCTCATCGATTGACAAGTAAACCCGGAGTTTAAATACCTGGAGGCTCTTGGCCGATGATGATTTAATGCGCATTCATTGTAAGCCGGTATTTTTGTAACCCGGTGGCCTATAGACCTTGAGAAAATCAATAATTGATAACCCTTTTGAGACACCAATTTCAATAATGAGCTTGGACTGAAGCATTTATATAAGTCATAGTTCTACAAATCCTGCACAGAGTTTAAACAACATATGCCCTGGTGACTTAACGTCAAGAGCCAGGGCGGGTAACCACTCAAATGTAGTCTTATCCTGCACACAAGTAGATCACAAGATCCCTATGATCCTTTGAATGATACCGCCGGTTTATGCGACCCGGGCAGTGAAGTTGACTCTTGTAAGAGCCGGCACATATGATATTTGTGACAGCTCAAATATTTGCGATTGTATAAAAACAGATAAAAAATTTGAGGCTTCTGATTTGAATACTGATGAGGACATCAATACCATTGTTACACCCACAGCCCCTGTTGTTATACATACTGGACCAATTACTAGAGCTCGCGCACGCCAACTAAATTACCAGGTACTTTCATTTCTTGGTAATGATTCTAATGTTCATGAGAATATGATGCTGCCTAAATTGGATACATTTGTTTTGCTTACAAATGAAGGGCCTAGCTGGGAGAAGGATGAACATTGGAGCAAGAAAAAGCACGGAGATGATGGCATGCGCAAGGGGAACAAGAACGGAGTTACGAGTGATGATTTCAGGTCTTTGAAGCCACCATAACGAGTGCATGAAGCCTTGGACGAAATATACAAGATGCCACTTCATAAATTTCGTCCAGAGGCTATTATAGGTGCTGCGTCACCTTTTTATTGGGCCATGCCCATGTAATTTTGAAATACATTAGTATAGGCTATTTTTAGAGTCCGTGTGTGTGGGGAAACAAGAGATAGGGTTGATTTCGGACCCCTCCACCAAGGGCCACGAAATTCCCCCTCTCTTCCTCCATATATACAGCCCTTAGGGCATCGTTTAGATTTTGGGTTTTGTTTAGATTAAAGTTCGCCATAGCTGCAACTTCACGTACTTCGTTTGTGTTCAACGACCAGACAAAGGCGTCACAGAACCCCACCTTGATCAATAAAGCTTTCATCTTATATTCGCAATATCCAGATTGCAATCTCAGTTTCTTGCTTGTTCTTCGTTTGCTCGCAGGAAACAGACCCTCGTGGTCAGGTTGATCGTGCTCCGGCGTGGTCAATAACCTCTCGGAGTTGGTTTAGGGATTTCTAAGGCGCGACATCCTCGCACGTTCGTAGTCGGATCGTCAAAGTCGACTTCCACCAAAGCGAAATCCATCATCTCATCAAAAGACGGGACACCTTTGCCTCTATCAAATACGATCAGTAAACTGTTCCAAAGGGGTTAAGCTATGATTCGAATACGATCATATAGCCCCTAGTGGCGTTGGCGTTGCCGATCAAAGTGGGTATCGACAACTATGTTCTCTTTGGTTCGAATACAACCTATGTTTGAACAGGAAGCCCCCAAATGACCTTAAAAATTGTTTAACGATGCTAATTCGAATATGATCCATGTCGATTCCCAAAGGGGTTGAGCTATGATTCGGATACGATCAAGAAGCCCCCAAGTGGGTTCAGTAGTTTGCTAATCAAAAGGGTATCGACAGCTATGTTCTCT
This sequence comes from Triticum aestivum, assembly GCF_018294505.1. Taxonomy (NCBI): domain Eukaryota; kingdom Viridiplantae; phylum Streptophyta; class Magnoliopsida; order Poales; family Poaceae; genus Triticum; species Triticum aestivum. The sequence goes on from NC_057813.1 coordinate 296,494,387, forward strand.
TTGGTTCGAATACGACCTATATTTGAACAGGAAGCTCCCATGTGACCATATAAGTTTTGGCATTGCGCCGATCAAGAGGGTACTGATAGCTATGCCCGATGAGCAGGAAGCCCCCAAGTGACCATAATAAAATAAGCCGTAAGGCAAGATACCCATGTTTTGAACCGTGCATCATGGCAGCAAGTTTTCTTTGGTAACCATTAATTTGTCTGAGATCTCGAACTTGCGAGAAATTAATTCTTCTTGAACCGGAACTTTAAACCGGATTTAAAAGCTTCAAAACTTTGTGAGAGACAAATTTACCTTGAGCTTGAGAGCTTCAAAGCTTTGTGGTAGATAAATTTCGCTTGAACCGGTTTTTAAACTGGAATCCTTATTTTGAGCCGGAAATCTTCTGACAGCCTTTAAATTTTCATCGATCTAGCAGTAATCTCCGGGGCCGGGTTACTTTTCCCTTCAATAACCCGGAGTTCTTGAATTTATTGAAACCGGCTATAACTTTTGCCGAGTTATACCATTGTAGCCCCCGAGTCTCAAGACGACTTGAAGGAGTTGGTTTGAGATTCTCCATATTTGACCATAGCAGAAGGTGTATATCATTGGCGTTGATAGCACGATGTGAATCCATAGAAGGTTGACGTGACTGCGGCGGGTTATAAATGATCCCGTATGAGCCGTGTCAGCAACTCGGCCAATGGTTCCTTCCAACTGTTTGTTTGAAATTAACCAAACCGTAGGTGGTGGCGACTTGTGCACCTACCCATTGAGCCATCCAGTGCAGACGGCGGCTGATAAGATAGGATAACTTGCCTCCAATTTGTTGGAAGAAAACCGGGCTTCCCAAGCAGTGACTTGCTCATACTCAATAAACAGCTGATACAGACAGGTGCGGCCCAGTGTGTTGATGTAGACCAAGCCGCGAGAGACGAATGGTAAAGACGACCGTAGCCTCAGAGGTGGTACAGACAGATGGGTCGGTCGCGGTGTTGTAAGCCAACGCAGACGGGTGAGTTAATCGCAGGCACGGTAAGCCACACGGATGGGCGAGTCAACCACGTCGTTGTTGATGTAATGAACAATTGTCCTGTATCGACAATATTGCAGACCAAGGCAAAGATAAACTGTTCTTTGACAAAGATAATATGTGCCAATAAAATATATATTAAATGGATATCACCTGATATGCCAGGCCGGAAATAATCCGCCATGAAGTTGATGATCACTTGGTGAAGTTGAAATCACTCATGGGTGAGTCAAACGCGGGAGCAGGCAGATGAATCGGCCGCGGCATTTGTAAGCCGGTGCGGATAAGCAAGTTGTCCTCCGCATTGTAAACCGGCGTGGTCGTGAGAGACAGCCATGGCGTTGTAAGCCGGCGTGGTCGCGAGAGACGGCCACGGCGTTGTAAGCCGGTGCGGGAGTCCGTTGAGTAACGTCGACCACCTATGCCAAAATATGTTGGCATGCCTCCATCTCCACGGTATAATATAACCTTTTGTCATAAATAATCGCCCTGCATAAACAATATGCTGGCCAAGGCAAAGATAAACTTGTTCTTTGACAAAAACAACATGTGCTAATAAAACAAACTTGGATGGATATCACCTGATTTGTTTGGACTATGTTTATCGAGACAGAGGTGGCTCAGGAAGACCAACGGCTCAATATAGTTCCGGCGGCTCAGGCAGACCGGCGACTTAATGTAACCCCGGCAACTCAAAGCGGCAAGGGCGGCTCAACGTGACTCCGGCGGGTTGATGTAGATTAAGCTGCACGGGCGGCGACTTGCGCACACCTGTTCCATCAGTAAGCGGGCGCAGACACCGGTGCGTGATGGTGCTGACGTACACTTTATAGGCACAACATGGCACCACCTTTGTTGCACATAAAAAATATACAGACCAAAGTAATAGTTCTTTGATGAAAACAATATCTGTTAATAAAATAAATTCAGATGGATATCACCTGATTTATCAAGACGTATGGATTGAAGCAAAAAGCAAAAACTCCTCATGCAGTTTTTAATGGGCCTCCACATCCACCTAGCATCCAAGTTGTTTTGTTCCGGGACTTTTGAGATAGCAGCGGTATGGCACATCTGTAGGTCCAGCAACCACAGGGGTAAACATGCATCTTCGTATGACGTGTGAGGTTCAGCCTCTGCGCACACCAGCTTCTTATGTACTGTATCTTCTTTGGCATCTGCATGTATCTTGGTTCCCATGCTTGTGGCATTCACCCTCCTTGTGCGAGCTCCTTATCTTAATCTTTATTATTTCTTGGCTCAGAGAACGTGAGGCACTTTCTGGTCTGTTGTGATGAGTCAACATGATTCCACCCTGGCCGTTATCACCCGTCCCTTTTTGTATTTCTTCAGAGCCGGAGTTGACTTAGCCAGGGCGGCAGAGATCCGGCTTAACTCCAAATCGCCCGAGTCGGCAGGTCGATAACACTGACCTGAAACGGAATCCCGGTCAGCAATGGCGGTTCAACAAGGCCATGGAGATAACGGCTCGTCGGTGAGGCCGAGCTTGAGTGATTCAAGATGGTAGCTTTAACAGCATGAGGCATAGACGACCGGCGGCTCGGAGCGAGGCACGGCAGAAACAGGGGTGCGCCTGCAGGGTCGACAAGGTGGCTACCCTTTGCTGCAGCAGTTGTAGATGGCGGTGACCCGCCAGTAGCGCTGGAGGTAGGCAGCCGGCTTGACGCCGCCCGGCGGTGCCGGCGCAAGGCGATTCAGAGATGGGGCTAAACCCGACGGAGCATGGCGCGGGACCCGAGGCGGGAGGTAGTCAGTGCAGACACTCAAAGGGAACGGCCATGGCCGGTCTTGCGAGTGGAGGTTCAGGTCAGGGCCACGAGCGTCGAAGTAGAAGCTGTCGTGGAATTGTTATGGCATATGTCCTTAGTGTCAGGACTTAGTCACGAGGCCAACACATCTATGTGGTAGCTTGAAGGGGTTGGACGGAATCGAGAGACGCAACACACAAGACGAGGATTTAGACAGCTTCGGGCCCCGGGAAACATCATCTGGTAATAACCCTACATGTTGTTTGTGGCTAGGTCTCATTATGATCATGAGGGAGTCGCCATAAATTGGCTCTCCTCTAGTTGTTTCTAGCCCTAGATATTGTTTCTTGTTGCTTGCCCCTCTTTCGGGAGCCCTGCCCCTCCTTATATAAGTTAGAGGGGCGGGTTACATGTGGAGTCCTAGTAGGACTAAGACTAGTCTATCTTCTCTTACAAGTTGAATATAAGTCCGGGTCTTGTTTCCTCGTAAAGGAGATATTCGTCATCCGTTTCCTCTTAAGCCGTCCCACCTTTATTGAACCGGCATACTGGGCCTTGGGCCTTGTCATCCGTCTAAAGCACCCGCCGGGTCACCCATGAGTCTTCAGGCTCGTGAGTCGTCACACCAGTGAGCCGCTAGACCCGTGAGTCGCCAGTCCTCCGACGGGTCATCGGTGAAGCGCCAAGTCCGGCCGGGTCATACTTCCGGCCGGGTCATACAGCGGGGTATATCCCCGACATTAGCCCCCAGTTTAATTTGGATTTATTCATGTTAAACTGATCCTGTAAAACAAACACAAGAAAAAATTTGATAGATTGTGTTCCGGGTTAAAAATTCTTGTAAGACGGCACCTGATCATCCTTAATTCCTTGTGCTCCGGGTTAAATATTCTCCTGAGCCGGGACCTGATTATCCTTAAGCCCAATTGTAATTTCCTTCATCTAGAAAATCCGGGTGAATAAGCTAGCTTCATACTCAATTTGCTGATGTTGGTTTCTCACAGAAAAATATTGTGAAGAATAATCCACTTGAGTCAGCTTCCAAGGTGCCGGGTTAAATAATTTTGGTCTTCAAATACTCATCTGATATTCAGCCGGCTTAAAGATGTAAAACTTGCTGGTTTACCATTACAAAAAACTGCCGGATTATAAAACAGACGATACCGGGCCATAATTGTTGTTAACACCGGTTTATGTAATTGATCCTCCTAATTTGCTCAAAACTGATAATTTGAAGATTTTTCTCCCTTATATCCATATTACCTGTAGCCTCCATGTCTTGAGTAGAACAAAGTGATGGTTTAAGACTTGCTCCAATAAATGTTGCAACCTTGAAGAAATCTTGTTTATTCATCTCAATCATATAAACTCAATATTCCACATATGTAGCCCCCAAGTGCCGGGTTGTCATGCTTGCAGCAACCTGGGACTTGTAATTCCTTTATGCTCATGAAAACTTCAACCAGTGTAGCCCCCAAGGGTCGGGTCATTATGCAATAATGAGCAAGGACTTTGTAGATATAACCATGTAAATTTGACCAGCAATGTGTAGCCCCCAAGGGCCGGCTCAATAAGATATTACTGAGCTGGGACTTTGTATATGATTCTTTGATAATACCATCAAATGATGTAATCTCCACCATGGGGCTTGAACCCACGTCCACAAGGTTAAGAGCTTTGTACTCTACGAACTGAATAATGGATCTTTCAATATAATGGATTAATGCTTGTGTACCTTGAATTTCCGATAGGAGCAATTGGAGCAATTGGTAGCCCCCAAGGGCCGGCTCATTTAAAATGTGATGAGTCGGGTCTTCAATAAGTTGAGCAAAAAATGACTTTGCATTAGCCCCCAAGTGCCATGGTGCATGCTGGCAGTGACATGGGACTTGCATATTTGATGTAATCTCAGTTTGAATAATGTAGCCCCAAGTGCCGGGTCGTAAGCCTGCAGCAAATCGGGACTATTCCTTCCATTGTAGAATAAATCATATCCATTGATAAAATAATAGCCATTGTGCTAAGCGACTTTGAAAACCTCAATCATAATACTGGTTATGGATAATCATAATAGAAATCCAGCCATGTTGGTTATTCAAGATTTGAATAATATAAGCCGGTATGAAAACCTCAATCATTCAATATCATCATGAAAATCCAACCAGTTTTGGCTATTAAAGATTTGAATACCTCATCGGTTGACAAGTAAATCCAGAGTTTAAATACCTGAAAGCTCTTGGCCGATGGCGACTTAATGCACATTCACTATAAGCCGGAATTTTTGTAACCCGGCGGCTTATAACCTTTGAGAAAATCAATACTTGATAACCCTTTTGCGCTTATGATGACGTTGATTTGTGCAGATGAGATTTAGAATTATTCTGCACACAAGTAGATCACAAGAACCCTTGGTGGTTTACCGCAGGGCGGGTCATAATATCTCACATATAACCACTGTGAAATTGAATTTGTACTGCCGGTTTACATGACCTGTGCAGTAAGGGTGATAACCCAATCCTTAGAAGCCAATGCTTCCACATAAATGATGATTGTTATAAGCTGGCGACTTATAGTCAAAAATCAAGCCGGGTTAAACATAAAACACTTATATACATTTGAGATATAATCCAAAAAAGGTCTCAAGTCAAACCCAAAATTGTGTTTGCAAAAAGCGACTTCAAAAATTTTTGAGGCTTCTGATTCGAATACGATCAGAAAACTGTTCCAAAGGGGTTAAGCTAAGATTCGAATACGATCATATAGCCCCCAGTGGCTTTGGCGTTGCCAATCAAGAGGGTATCGACAGCTATGTTTTCTTTGGTTCGAATACGACCTATGTTTGAACAGGAAGCCCCCAAATGACCTTAAGAGTTGTTTAGCGACGCTGATTCGAATACGATCCACGTCGATTCCCAAAGGGGTTGAGCTATGATTCAGATACGATCAAGAAGCCCCCAAGTGGGTTCGGCAGTTTGCCAATCAAAAGGGTATCGACAGTTATGCTCTCTTAGGTTCGAATACGACCTATGTTTGAACAGGAAGCCCCCAAATGACCATATATTAGCATTGCACCGATCAAGAGGGTACCGACAGCTATGCTCGATGAGCAGGAAGCCCCCAAGTGACCATAATAAGATAAGCCGTAAGGCAGGATGCCTATGTTTGAACCGCGCATCATCACAACGAGTTCTTTTTTGGCAACCTTCAATTTTTCTTAGGACTCAAACTTGTGAGAGATTAATTCTTTTTGAACCGGAACTTTAAACCGAATTTGAAAGCTTCAAAAATTTGTGAGGGACAAATTTACCTTGAGCCGGATTTTGAACGGATTTGAGAGCTTCAGTGCTTTGTGGGAGAAAGATGTCTCTTGAACCAGATTTTAAACCAGAGTCCTTATTTTGAGCCGGAAATCTTCTGACGGCTTTTAAACTTTCATCGATCTAGCAGTAATCTCCGGGGCCCAAGTTATTTTTCCCTTCAATGACCCGGAGTTCTTGAATTCATTGAAACCGGCTAATTTTGCCGAGTCATACCATTGTAGCCCCCAAGTCTCAAGACGACTCGAGGAGTTGGCTTGAGATTCTCCATATCTGACCATAGCAGAAGGTATACATCATTGGCGTTGATAGCACGATGTGAATCCATAGAGGGTTGAGGTGACTGCGGTGGGTTATAAATGATTCCGTATGAGCCGTGTCAGCAACTCGGCCAATGGTTCCTTCCAACGGGTTGTTTGAAGTTAACCAAACTGTAGTGGCGGCGACTTGTGCACCTGCCCATTGAACCGTCCAGTGCAGACGGCGGGTGATAATATATGATAATTTGCCTCTAATTTGTTGGAAGAAAACCGGGCTTCCCAAGTAGTGACTTGCTCATACTCAATAAATAGCTCATCCAGACAAGTGCGGCCCGGTGTGTCGATGTAGACCAGGCCGCGAGAAACAGACGGTAAAGACGACCGTAACATCAGAGGCGGCATAGACAGATGAACCGGCTGTGGCATTGTAAGCCGGTGCGGACGGGCAAGTTGTCCTCCTTGTTGTAAGCCGGCGTGGTCGCGAGAGACAGCCACGGCGTTGTAAGCCGGTGCGGGAGTCCGTTGAGTAATGACGACCACCTGTGCCAAAAGATGTTGGCATGCCTCCATCTCCGTGGTATAATATCACTTTTTGTCATAAATAATGGCCCTGCATAAACAATATTCCAGACCAAGGCAAAGATAAACTTGTTCTTTTGACAAAAACAACATGTGCTAATAAGATAAACTTTAGATGGATATCACCTATTTTGTTCGGATGATGGATGATCCATTCAACGTGACAGGGGCGGCTCAACACAGCGGGGGCGGCGACTTGCGCACGTATCCGTCCAGAACACGGCATGAACGTGCTAGCGCAAAAATAACATTGGCGCACGCTCCTTTGTGACAGCTTTGTAATAAATAATGGTCCTGCGAAAAAATATCATAGACCAGTGTAATTGTTCTCAAACAATTTAATATGTGCTGATAAAATATATAAAAAAGATAGCACCTGGTGATTTGTTAGATGAGCACAGAAGTAGATAATGCATAATGCTTGCTTCTGGTCTTGGGATTTAACCAGCACCCTGACTGCCATCGATCCGCTGTAAACTTTAATAGCAGTACTTGCCCCTGTAACTTGTACTCCATTATTGTCGGTAGACTAGTCCTCGACCCAACACATATATGCATGCGTGTACTGCTCCATTATCCTCTGGCTGACCCCTCAATCCTTTTTTGCTTTGTGCTAGCAAGACAAGATCACACCAGCAGGGGGTGCCTTGGAAAAGCGGAGGCGAGTCACGGCGGAAGAAACGTCCGTATGGGGCACACCCGAGCTAGCCGGAGGACTGGCGACTCAGCACAAGCGTGCGACTGACCACAGAAGCGGGTAGGGCGGACCAAGGTAGCTGAAGTTAGGCGTGACCCGGCAGGCTGGCTCACAGCGACAGAGGCGGCGGCTCAGAGGCACGCAGGGCCGGCTCGCGAGAGGTGCGGAGGAGACGATGACTCGCGGGCGGCTCAAGGCCGTGTAGTGGCACGGCGGCTGAGAGATGCACCAGCGACGGGCGTAGAAATGGCTGGGCGACTTGAAGCGGAGCTATGATCGTGGTAGAGACAACAGGGCGGCGGCGTGCCAGTGCAGTAGAAGCGAGCTACGGCGGCGGTAGTTGTGGCCGGTTTGGCTATCCACGTCTGTGTCTTCTAGATCGTGGACCTCCCACTTTTTCCTTTCCTTGGTTTAACTACTACTGCTGTAGTGTGCATGCACCACCTCTTGATAGCGCTTAGTTTTCTTCGAGTGGCGCTGCTGGATAGATCCTTCAGGGTCTGTGTTATAATGCCATCCCGGTAGGGCTGATAGAACTACGCAAAGTTCGAACCGGCTGTATATGCAAGTTAGCGAGCAAAGTCTCAAAAGTTCGAACCGGCGGTTGGAAAGTGATACGGAAATCCGATGCGAGGAGACAGGTTGAGAAGGTGCTGTTGGTAGCGAGCAGATGAGACACTGGCATCTTGGCGGAACACCTTTTGGGCGCAGCAGAGGAGGCCCGATGGCTCGAGGTGCAGCGGTAAACACGCGAGGTCGTGGTGGCTCAGCCCCAAGCGCCGGTGCTTGGTGTCACGCCTAATATGCGACCCTATCCAAAAGGAACTCGAAGGTCCCACCAAGGATAGACCCGCATATTGAAACGCTTTTGCAAGGTGGATATCATTACATCAACATTACATAATAGATGGGGATACATACAACAGGCATACAATGCCACACGAATACAACATCACAATACATAAGGGCATCATCCGGCTACGGATGAATCACAAACAGAAACTCAAACGACATCCACCCTGCTAGCCCAGGCTGCCGGACTGGAACCTATCCCTTGATCGAAGAAGAAGCAGAAGAAGAACTCAACGCAAGCAAGCATCGCTCTCGCGTCATGATCATCGCATAACCTGTACCTGCAACTGTTGTTGTAGTAATATGTGAGCCACGAGGACTCAGCAATCCCATTACCATGGGTATCAAGACTAGCAAAGCTTAAGGGGAAAGGAAGGGATAAAGTGGTGAGGCTACAGCAGCGACTAAGCATATATGGTGGCTAACATACGCAAATAAGAGCGAGAAGAGAGCAAGCGGAACGGTCGTCAACTAGTAATGATCAAGAAGTGATCCTGAACTCCTACTTACATCAATCATAACCCAGAAACCGTGTTCACTTCCCGGACTCCACCGAGAAGAGACCATCACGGCTACACACGCGGTTGATGCGTTTTAATTCGGATCTGGTGTCAAGTTATCTACAACCGGACATTAACAAATTCCCATCTGCCTATAACCCTAGGCACGGCTTTTGAAAGATTATACCTGCAGGGGTGTCCCAACTTAGCCCATGACAAGCTCTCGCGATCAACGAAGGAATAGACCTTCTCCTAGGAAGACCCGATCAGACTCGGAATCCCGGCTTACAAGACATTTCGACAATGGTAAAATAAGACCAGCAAAGCCGCCCGATGCGCCGACAATCCCGATAGGAGCTGCACATATCTCATTCTCAGGGCAACACCCGATAAGTCAAGCTACAAGTAAAACCATCCCTCGAGTTGCCCCGAGGTGGCCCCGCAGGTTGCTCGGTTCGGACCAACACTTAGACAAGCACTGGCCCAGGGGGGGGCTAAAATAAAGATGACCCTCGGGTTGGCTGACCCAAGGGAAAGGGATAGGTGGTGGTGAGGCAAATGGTAAAACCAAGGTTGGGCCTTGCTGGAGGAGTTTTATTCAAAGCGAACTGTCAAGGGGGTCCCATAAATCACCCGACCGCGTAAGGAACGCAAAATCCGGGAACATAACACCGGTATGACGGAAACTAGGGCGGCAAGAGTGGAACAAAGCACTAGGCAAAAGGCCAAGTCTTCCACCCTTTACCAAATATATAGATGCATTAATAATATAAGAGATATTGTGATATCCCAACCAAAATCCTGTCCACCATGGAGAAATCTTCAACTTCACCTACAACTAGCAATGCTATAAGAGGGCTGAGCAAAGCGGTAACATAGCCAAACAACGATTTGCATAGGAAAGGTGTCAAAGGTTAGATGATAGAGGCAAAGGTATCCTGTCTTTCGATGAGATGATGGATATCGCTTTGGTGGCAGTCGACTTTGACGATCCGACTACGAACGTGCGAGGACGTCGCGCCTTAGCAATCGGTAAACCAACTCCGAGAGGTTATTGACCACGCCGGAGCACGATCAACCTGACCACGAGGGTCTGTTTCCTGCGAGCAAACGAAGAACAAGCAAGAAACTGAGATTGCAATCTGGATATTGCGAATATAAGATGAAAGCTTTATTGATCAAGGTGGGGTTCTGTGACGCCTTTGTCTGGTCGTTGAACACAAACGAAGTACGCGAAGTTGCAGCTATGGCGAACTTTTAATCTAAACAAAACCCCCAAAGTCTAAACGATGCCCTAAGGGCTGTATATATGGAGGAAGAGGGGGGGGGGGGATTTCGTGGCCCTTGGTGGAGGGGTCCGAAATCAACCCTATCTCTTGTTTCCCCACACATACGGACTCTAAAAATAGCCTATACTTATGTATTTCGAAATTACATGGGCCTGGCCCAATAATAAGGTGACGCAGCACCTAAAATAGCCTCGGGACGAAATTTATGAAGTGGCATCTTGTATATTTCGTCCAAGGCTTCATGCACCCATTATGGTGGCTTCAAAGTCCTGAAATCATCACTTGTAACTCCGTTCTTATTCCCCTTGCGCATGCCATCATCTCCATGCTTGTTCTTGCTCCAATGTTCATCCTTCTCCAAGCTAAGCCCTTCATTTGTAAGCAAAACAAATGTATCCAATTTAGGCATCATCATATTCTCATGAACATTAGAATCATTACCAAGAAACGAAAGTACCTGGTAATTTAGTTGGCGTGCACGAGCTCTAGTAATTGGTCCAGTATGTATAGCAGCAGGGGTTGTGGGTGTAACAATTGTATTGATGTCCTCATCATTAGAGGTTCATGGCAATATGGGAGGCTCGATAAACAGGTAATAGGTAGCGCAGCATAGCGATAGAACGAAGCAACTAGCATAGCAATGATAGTAGTGAGATCCAGGGTAGCGGTCATCTTGCCTGAAATCCTGCAAGGAAGAAGAACGAGTCCATGAAGAAGATGAAGCCACGAAGACGAACCAAGCGTAGACGAACGAATCCTCACGTTCGCAACGAAACAGGAACTATCGAAAAGAAGCACACAACATGGTAAACACACCACACATAGACAAGACATGATGCACAACCAAGTATGATGCATGACAAAGCTACATGAAGCTACTCATGGCAAGGGATGATGCAAACAAGAGCAACACATCAAGGCCAGTTTAAATGAGGCCGGGAACAACATATAACAATTCCGGTAAGTCCTCATATGCATATTTCGAAATTGGTCCAGATCTGAATAAACCTTAAGTTGAAGTTGTTAAACAGCAAGTTGAAATGCACAAGGATGATCTACATGAGATTCTAGTCAAGTTACATATAAAGTTCATTTAGTTCGGAGCTACGGCCTAGAAGATATGAGCAACACAAGTTAAACATGGCATTGATGCAAAACGCACCCAAACATCAAGCAAACACCTCAAAACAAGGATGCAACATGATAATATGAAACTACATGCAATTCTAAGCAAGTTTCATATAGAGCACACTCAAAACGGAGCAACGGTTCAACACACACACATGAAACAAGTTTACAGGACAAGCTGTCCAAAACAGCAACTAGGCATATTGCAAGCATCAAAACAACATGCTACATCATCACAACATGAAAACAAAAGGCATGGACATGATGTACAGGTAAAGCACAACAAAACATGAACACTGAGCTATCTCCAGAAATCACTAGAACATGCTCAAACACACATGGTAAGATTGCAAGTAATAACAATTTCAGACTTTGCAGAAAATAACATCACGATGCATTGTTTAGAGCTATCAAACAACATGTTACAGGAACTATAATGGAAAACAAAGGCATGGCATGAATCTACTAAATGCATAGATCAAAAGTCCCTTACTGACCATAAGCCAAAAAGGATCAGAAAATATGATGGCACCCATGTAAACATAGCAAGTTATAATACAGATTCATACATGGCAGGAACATAATTATGAAGGCATGTAGATGAGCTTGTGCAACTCACTACAGAGCAAAACATGGCATGGAAAGGCAACCAACAGTAAGAAGACATATTTGTGAAGCTAAGCATGGCAAGAGCAAGTTCATAGGGTGCATGGATCACTAGGAAAACACATGGAAACAACTGAACTTAATGTTAACAGGCTGACAGCAACATTATGAAGCAACTTTGGAGCAAGATATGAACAAGCCACAGCAAGCTATAAATGCAACCAGGGGCATGTATGGTTAGAGGATGACATGTAGATCAAAACATGTTTATAGAATATCTCCAGATTATGCATAGAATGATTAGTAGCAACATGTTTATATAGCATCACGAAATAACAGATTCAGCCTAGCAAAACAACAACATCATGTACACTACTTAACAAGCTCGATTCACTCACCACAAGTCATTGCATGACAAGATAAGCATAGCATCAGCAAGAAGACATGTTTATGTAACCAACCAAGGCAAGAACAAGTTCATAGCATGCAAGGATCAACTACAACAACCTTGGCTACATTGAATAACAAGTAAACAATCTGCCAGGAAACATTTTGAAGCAAAAGTAGAGCACGAAAATGACATGCTAGACTACTCCATAATTGCAACCAAGGGCATGAATGGATAGACAATAACCACCTGTTCAAAACACCCTTACTGAAGTATCTCTAAATATGCATGGATCTCTCTGTAGCATCAAGTTTACAAGGCATCAAAATAACAGCAGAACAGGGACTAAAATCAGCAACATCACGATGTCTAGTTTGCATGCTTGTGCTAGTCACCACATTGATCACAAAAATACATGGTAAGCACCTCTGTAAAGAAGACATGGCATAGATCAAAACACTTGTAGACATCAACCTCATAGGATGCACACATCAATCATGGCAAAAATGACAAAAGAGCTCGTTCTGTTAACAGACAGCAGAAAACATTATGAAGCACTCTTACAATGATGATTCAGGCATCTAGATGACCTAAAATGAACATGATGCAATGGAATGAAATGATGTACTCGTCGAGGCGAACAAATCGACATATTATAGGCACAAAACGGAGCTACGGATGCAGAGATACGGCATGATGAACAAGGCATAAAAATTACACCGACTGGGGACTTAGACGAAAGTATCACGTCGGGGAAAATGGACGGGGTGGTCCGGGACGGGGCGTTTGGATCACGGGACGGGTGGATCTCATCCACCCGCCCAGATCTGACCGGAGACGGACGCCAGCGGGGTCGCCGGAGTTGGCGGACGAGGAGGCGGCGCGGGCATGGCGGGGCGGGGGGAGGCGGGGCCGCTGCGACGGCGGCGACGGCGAGCGGGCGCCGGAGTTGGCCAAGGCGGCTCCGGGCGC
>NC_057813.1:296508424-296511015 GCF_018294505.1 Triticum aestivum
GCGGGCCTGCGGTGGAGGAGGGCGCGCCGGGACACGTGTCAGTGTGCAACTGGGTGAGGAGCGGCGGCGCGGACATGTCCGGCGCGGTCCGGACTTGTCCGGCGGCGGAGAGGCAGAGAGGCTAGGGTTGCACCGCAAATTTCGGAGGGGGAGGTGTTTATATAGGTAGAGGGAGCTAGGAGACTCCAAATGGAGTGCGGTTTTTGGCCACGCGATCGTGATCAAACGACCGAGAGCATGGAGGGGAGTTAGATGGGTTTTGGGCCAGTTTGGAAGGGTGTTGGTCTGCAAAGAGAAAGGGGCTTTACGGTTACCCGGTTAACCGTTGGAGTACCAAACAAACTCCAAATGGCACGAAACTTGACAGGCGGTCTACCGGTGGTATACCAAGGCTGCTTGGCAAGACTTGGGCCATTCCGAGAAAGTTTAACACCCACTCACAACAGGAGACGAAAAGGGGAACGCCGGAGAGCATAGGAGCGCCGGATTGCAAAACGGACAATGGGGAAAAGGCTCGGATGCATGAGACGAACACGTATGCAAAATGAAATGCACATGATGACATGATAAAATGCAACACGCAAGCAAATGACATGGCAACGACGGCGAATAATTGGCAGACACCTGGCGCAACGAATCCGGGGCGTTACAACACTCCTCCACTAACAAGAGATCTCGTCCCGAGATCTTAGGACCGAGACGGAAGAGAAAAAGGAAGAGGTGAAACAAGAACTCAAAGAAGAAGCAAAGAATCGAGAGCACTCGAGAAAAAGAGAGGAACGGCGAGAATGACGAGAATCGAAAGCTCACGGAATCAGATAGACTATGAAACAACTCCGGTTAGAACGAGATAAGAAACGAATAAGACTGCAAGAATTTAGGCAGCACACCGACTGAACATGGAAAGAATAGGACACGAACTTCACGAGATGGAATGATACTTGATGAAGACATGACACAAAACCTCCGGAAAGAATTAAAAGAACTTAGAAGGAAGGATTGAATGGAGTTGTTGAGAAAATCAACAACGAAAGAATAAGCTTGTTGTGGACTTATGGATAACATCTCAGAATTTATGAGGTGATAACCAACCACAACCGGAAATGATTGGATAGCTTAGAAGAACGAAGAAATGCAAAACTCCACTTCAAAAGAAAATGAAGAATTAATTGCACTTCGAAAGGAAAAAGGAAAGATACTTGAACTCCTTCGATAAGAATCTTGATGAACACTTGAAGAATGAATTAAATCATGAAGAACCACCATGAAGAACTCCGGTAACAAAAGGATGATGAGATAGAAAGAAGGATGAAAGAATAAGATGAGCCTTGCGATGATTTAGATGGAGGTTCCGACGAAATGGCTGACGAAATTTGAACTTCGGAAAAGAAAAGATGAAACCACTTGGAACTAGAATTTATTCATCAAGAACAAACTCTGAAGGAAGGGATTACTCACTTGGACGAAATAAGAATAAGATTTATTGTATGCTTATCCTTCATCAAATTAAATTGATGACAAGCAGTGGATTTTTGCATACTACTTATTCTTCTTGAAAAGGATTAAGGGGGATACGACACAAAACTTGAGAAAGGTCTTCACGAACCACCGGTAGGATTGAAAGAGCGAATGGATTGATATGATAATCAAGGAAAAAGAATCTGAATGAACCATCATAAAAATTCGGAAATGACTGACGAAAGAGAATGAATCACCGGGAAGAATTAGAAGAACCAATAAGCTAGAGGGAATTTAGATGCACAAGAACGAAGAGATGACGAGCTGATTAAAGAACACTTGAACGAAGCACCGGGATAAATAGAGAACGATAGCTGAAATGATGAGGGCGAAGAATTCTTCTAGAACGACGGCCTCCGGTGAAAAGAAACGAAAATACAACTTCTGACAAACTCCGGATGGTTAAGAAAGAATATCTGACAAATGGAATAATTCGCGAGGATAACATGCAGCTACAACCACGAAACTTCGAGAGAACGGACAGGATTTCAGATGAACTCTTCTTCGATCTTCAAATGACGACGAGAAACACCACCAAAATACTGAGATACTCCGGGAGAATGAAAAGCGAAGAGGTTGAGCCAACAATGAAATGATTTTGGAAGCGATCTTGGAGAAGGCATGTGACTGCTGGAATCCATTCTTACGTCACACTTTGAAAAGAATTGAGAATAACTCCGGGGAATTAGAAGAGTCAGGTAAGATCCAGGGAAAAGACCTGTGGGTTAGGGCCCACTGAATAGAAAATCTCTGTTGGAAAGGGATGTTGAAGAGGTAGATGATGCACCGGAACAGTTGAACTATTTGAATGAGGTGACAACCTCGAATTAATTGGAACACAGACGAATCTCCTGATATGTCATGAGCACTCCGGAAGGATAAACTGGCGAGAGGCGAACGAGCAAGGAGAACACTTAAGCCGAGGGAAAGAATGTGATCAACCGGAAAAACTTGAATTGAATCCACCGGAGAGAGAGATGAAGAATGTCGAACAAAACGATAATTCACCGGTTGAAATGATTGAGGGAAGACTGAAGAGGCTCCGTATGAATGAAATAGATGGTCGAGAGAGA
>NC_057813.1:296511195-296515673 GCF_018294505.1 Triticum aestivum
GTCAAACTCCGGGAAGATAAAGGGTGGGAGGGCGGGAAAAACAAAGGCAACTCGGGAGGGGAAACGACAAATATCTTGAAGAGACAACACCGGTTGAAATCATTGAGGAGAGAGAGCAAAACTTCACATGAGTAGGATGGATACTCGATTACGGACTCCAGTTCCGAGAAGAAGAAGGGTGGGCGGGTGGGAAAAGAAAACAACTGAGAATTGAACTCAATGATGAAGAGGCTCGAGTCGACTTGACGAGAAATGCACCGGATGAAAAGAGCTGAGAACCAACGATCGGAAAACCAACTGGATCCTAAAGAAAAATTTGAAGGGGAAGAGGAGTAACTCAAAACACCTACCTCAAGATTCCTTACCAGAGCGACGAAGGGGCTGAGGAGTAAAAAGAATTCCTACTCTCCGATATAACTAGACTCTGAAAAATAGTTTTCTTCTAGACTCAATAACGGCCAAACTACACGATCAATCAAGGGGGCTCCTAGGGTCAGACGAGGCTCTGATACCAACTTGTCACGCCCAATATGTGACCCTATCCAAAAGGAACTCGAAGGTCCCACCAAGGATAGACCCGCATATTGAAATGCTTTTGCAAGGTGGATATCATTACATCAACATTACATAATAGATGGGGATACATACAAGAGGCATACAATGCCACACGAATACAACATCACAATACATAAGGGCATCATCCGGCTACGGATGAATCACAAACAGAAACTCAAACGACATCCACCCTGCTAGCCCAGGCTGCCGAACTGGAACCTATCCCCTGATCGAAGAAGAAGCAGAAGAAGAACTCAACGCAAGCAAGCATCGCTCTCGCGTCATGATCATCGCATAACCTGTACCTGCAACTGTTGTTGTAGTAATCTGTGAGCCACGAGGACTCAGCAATCCCATTACCATGGGTATCAAGACTAGCAAAGCTTAAGGGGAAAGGAAGGGATAAAGTGGTGAGGCTGCAGCAGCGACTAAGCATATATGGTGGCTAACATACGCAAATAAGAGCGAGAAGAGAGCAAGCGAAATGGTCGTCAACTAGTAATGATCAAGAAGTGATCCTGAACTCCTACTTACGTCAATCATAACCCAGAAACCGTGTTCACTTCCCGGACTCTGCCGAGAAGAGACCATCACGGCTACACACGCGGTTGATGCGTTTTAATTCGGATCTGGTGTCAAGTTATCTACAACCGAACATTAACAAATTCCCATCTGCCTATAACCGCAGGCACGGCTTTTGAAAGATTATACCCTGCAGGGGTGTCCCAACTTAGCCCATGACAAGCTCTCGCGATCAACGAAGGAATAGATCTTCTCCCAGGAAGACCCGATCAGACTCGGAATCCCGGTTTACAAGACATATCGACAATGGTAAAACAAGACCAGCAAAGCCGCCCGATGCGCCGACAATCCCGATAGGAGCTGCACATATCTCGTTCTCAGGGCAACACCCGATAAGTCAAGCTACAAGTAAAACCAGCCCTCGAGTTGCCCCGAGGTGGCCCCGCAGGTTGCTCGGTTCGGACCAACACTTAGACAAGCACTGGCCCGGGGGGGGGGGGCTAAAATAAAGATGACCCTCGGGTTGGCCGACCCAAGGGAAAGGGATAGGTGGTGGTGAGGCAAATGGTAAAACCAAGGTTGGGCCTTGCTGGAGGAGTTTTATTCAAAGCGAACTGTTAAGGGGGTCCCATAAATCACCCGACCGCGTAAGGAACGCAAAATCCGGGAACATAACACCGGTATGACGGAAACTAGGGCGGCAAGAGAGGAACAAAGCACTAGGCAAAAGGCCGAGTCTTCCACCCTTTACCAAATATATAGATGCATTAATAATATAAGAGATATTGTGATATCCCAACCAAAATCCTGTCCACCATGGAGAAATCTTCAACTTCACCTGCAACTAGCAACGCTATAAGAGGGCTGAGCAAAGCGGTAACATAGCCAAACAACGGTTTGAATAGGAAAGGTGTCAAATGTTAGAGGTTCATGGCAATATGGGAGGCTCGATAAACAGGTAATAGGTAGCGCAGCATAGCGATAGAACGAAGCAACTAGCATAGCAATGATAGGAGTGAGATCCAGGGTAGCGGTCATCTTGCCTGAAATCCCGCAAGGAAGAAGAACAAGTCCATGAAGAAGATGAAGCCACGAAGACGAACCAAGCGTAGACGAACGAATCCTCACGTTCGCAACAAAACATGAACTATCGAAAAGAAGCACACAACATGGTAAACACACCACACATAGGCAAGACATGATGCACAACCAAGTAAGATGCATGACAAAGCTACGTGAAGCTACTCATGGCAAGGGATGATGCAAACAAGAGCAACACATCAAGGCAAGTTTAAATGAGGCCGGGAACAACATATAACAATTCCGGTAAGTCCTCATATGCATATTTCGAAATTGGTCCAGATCTGAATAAACCTTAAGTTGAAGTTGTTAAACAGCAAGTTGAAATGCACAAGGATGATCTACACGAGATTCTAGTCAAGTTACATATAAAGTTCATTTAGTTCGGAGCTACGGCCTAGAAGATATGAGCAACACAAGTTAAACATGGCATTGATGCAAAACGCACCCAAACATCAAGCAAACACCTCAAAACAAGGATTCAACATGATAATATGAAACTACATGCAATTCTAAGCAAGTGTCATATAGAGCACACTCAAAACGGAGCAACGGTTCAACACACACACATGAAACAAGTTTACAGGACAAGCTGTCCAAAACAGCAACTAGGCATATTGCAAGCATCAAAACAACATGCTACATCATCACAATGTGAAAACAAAAGGCATAGACATGATGTACAGGTAAAGCACAACAAAACATGAATACTGAGCTATCTCCAGAAATCACTAGAACATGCTCAAACACACATGGTAAGATTGCAAGTAATAACAATTTAAGACTTTGCAGAAAATAACATCACGATGCAATGTTTAGAGCTATCAAACAACATGTTACAGGAACTTATAATGGAAAACAAAGGCATGGCATGAATCTACTAAATGCATAGATCAAAAGTCCCTTACTGACCATAAGCCAAAAATGATCAGAAAATATGATGGCACCCATGTAAACATAGCAAGTTATAATACAGATTCATACATGGCAGGAACATAATTATGAAGGCATGTAGATGAGCTTGTGCAACTCACTACAGAGCAAAACATGGCATTGCAAGGAAACCAACAGTAAGAAGACATATTTGTGTAGCTAATCATGGCAAGAGCAAGTTCATAGGGTGCATGGATCACTAGGAGAACACATGGAAACAACTGAACTTAATGTTAACAGGCTGACAGCAACATTATGAAGCAACTTTGGAGCAAGATATGAACAAGCTACAGCAAGCTATAAATGCAACCAGGGGCATGTATGGTTAGAGGATTACATGTAGATCAAAACATGTTTATAGAACATCTCCAGATTATGCATGGAATGATTAGTAGCAACATGTTTATATAGCATCACGAAATAACAGATTCAGCCTAGCAAAACAGCAACATCATGTACACTACTTAACAAGCTCGATTCACTCACCACAAGTCATTGCATGACAAGATAAGCATAGCATCAGCAAGAAGACATGTTTATGTAACCAACCAAGGCAAGAACAAGTTCATAGCATGCAAGGATCAACTACAACAACCTTGGCTACATTGAATAACAAGTAAACAATCTGCCAGGAAACATTTTGAAGCAAAAGTAGAGCACGAAAATGACATGCTAGACTACTCCATAATTGCAACCAAGGGCATGAACGGATAGACAATAACCACCTGTTCAAAATACCCTTACTGAAGTATCTCTAAATATGCATGGATCTCTCTGTAGCATCAAGTTTACAAGGCATCAAAATAATAGCAGAACAGGGACTAAAATCAGCAACATCACGATGCCTAGTTTGCATGCTTGTGCTAGTCACCACATTGATCAAAAAAATACATGGTAAGCACCTTTGTGAAGAAGACATGGCATAGATCAAAACACCTGTAGACATCAACCTCATAGGATGCACACATCAATCATGGCAAAAATGACAAAAGAGCTCGTTCTGATAACAGACAGCAGAAAACATTATGAAGCATTCTTACAATGATGATTCAGGTATCTAGATGACCTAAAATGAACATGATGCAATGGAATGAAATGATGTACTCGTCGAGGCGAACAAATCGACATATTACACACACAAAACGGAGCTACGGATGCAGAGATATGGCATGATAAACAAGGCATAAAAATTACACAGACTGGGGACTTAGACGAAAATATCACCTCGGAGAAAAATGGACGGGGTGGTCCGGGACAGGGCGTTTGGATCACGGGACGGGTGGATCTCATCCACCCGCCCGGATATGACCGGAGACGGACGCCGGCGGGGTCGCCGGAGTTGGCGGACGAGGAGGCGGCGCGGGCATGGCGGGGCGGGGGCGGGCGGC
>NC_057813.1:296516311-296528264 GCF_018294505.1 Triticum aestivum
CAGCGGAGGGGGGCGCGCCGGGACACGTGTTGCGCGACTGGGCGAGCAGCGGCGGCGCGGACATGTCCGGCGCGGTCCGGACTTGTCCGGCGGCGGAGAGGGAGAGAGGCTAGGGTTGCACCGCGAATTTCGGAGGGGGAGGTATTTATATAGGTAGAGGGAGCTAGGAAACTCCAAATGGAGTGCGGTTTTCGGCCACGCGATCGTGATCGAACGACCGAGAGCATGGAGGGGAGTTAGATGGGTTTTGGGCCAGTTTGGAAGGGTGTTGGGCTGCAAAGAGAAAGGGGCTTTACGGTTACCCGGTTAACCGTTGGAGTACCAAACGAACTCCAAATGGCACGAAACTTGACAGGCGGTCTACCAGTGGTATACCAAGGCTGCTTGGCAAGACTCGGGCTATTCCAAGAAAGTTTAACAACCACTCACAACAGGAGACGAAAAGGGGAACGCCGGAGAGCATAGGAGCGCCGGATTGCAAAACGGACAACGGGGAAAAGGCTCGGATGCATGAGACGAACACGTATGCAAAATGAAATGCACATGATGACATGATAAAATGCAACACGCAAGCAAATGACATGGCAACGATGGCGAATAACTGGCAGACACCTGGCGCAACGAATCCGGGGCGTTACACTTGGCAACTGCACTGGACGGCGGGTCAGAGGGGCAAGCTGAGGCGCTCGGCTGACATCAGTCGTGGCCGGCTCTCAGGACGAGGCTGCACCGGGTCAGAGGAGACAACCGGCAGGGGCGGTTTTAACGCAAGGCTGCAGGGGCGACTCGGATCAGAGGCGAGGTGAGACTGCAGCGGAGGGCGGCTCACGCGAAGGCCGGGCCGGTGAAGGCAACAGCGTTAGTTGAGGCGCCTTGGCAGCAGCCGGCTTGAGGTGCAGGCTACGGTAGCAGCAGCTCAGCAGACGGAGGAGCGACTGAGCAAGCCAACCTCGCAGCTGACAACAACGGGCGGGTCCACACAGACCGGGTCGAACCGCTCACACCGGGGCGGCTCAGCACAGCCACATGCGACGACTCGGGGCAGCGGTGATTGCGGAGTCCGTGTCCTTCTCCGGGTTATGGTCGTAGAATTTCCAAATCGAGCTGTATTGATTGGATCTTTCAGATGGTTGATTTTCTCCATCTATCTCGTGCAGGTGTTGAGCACTTTTCTCGAACCAAGCGTTGGTAGACTCGGCGGTGGCAGCAGTAAATCAAAACCGGGAGGCGCTGTGATTTTAACAGATGCGTCGCCGAATTGGAAACGAATTGTTTTACGGCCACGACTATGCGAAGGCGTTGGAAGCGAGGCGCAACGTGGCCGCTCGCATCGGGGCGATTTTATAGTAAGGCCAGGTAGCTTTGGAGGTGGTCGGCAACTCGCCGTGTAAAGTAAACAGTCGCATTGGCTTCGATTGATTTCTGGTTGACCGTCACTGTTGACTTGGCGGCTTGCGGCAGTAAATAGATCGCAATCTCAATTTTTATGAAGCTTAAACCTCAGCGACTATGAATCTGGACCAATGAACTCGAAGTTGATGTAGATCTCTCCAATCAGCTCTTCTTTATCCAAAAAATTGCGAACTTCTCGATCCCTGAAAAAGATCCCTTAAAAAACTAAACACCACCGTGCGCAAGCCCCAAGGTGGGCGCCAACTGTCGTGGAATTGTCACGGCAGATGTCCTTAGTGTCAGGACTTAGTCACAAGGCCAACGCATCTATCTGGTAGCTTGAAGGGATTGGACGGAATTGAGAGACGCAACACACAAGATGAGGATTTAGACAGCTTCGGGCCCCAGGAAACATCATCCGGTAATAACCCTACATGCTGTTTGTGGCTAGGTCTCATTATGATCATGAGGGAGTCGTCGTAAGTCGGCTCTCCTCTAGTTGTGTCTAGCCCTAGATATTGTTTCTTGTTGCTTGCCCCTCTTTGGGGAGCCCTGCCCCTCCTTATATAAGTTAGAGGGGCGGGTTACATGTGGAATCCTAGTAGGACTAAGACTAGTCTATCTTCTCTTACAAGTTGAATACAAGTCCGGGTCTTGTTTCCTCGTAAAGGAGATATTCGTCATCCCTTTCCTCTTAAGCCGGCCCACCTTTATTGAACCGACATACTGGGCCTTGGGCCTTGTCGTCCATCTGAAGCACCCGACGGGTCACCCATGAGTCTTCAGGCTCGTGAGTCGTCACACCAGTGAGCCGCCGGACCCGTGAGTCGTCAGTCCTCCGGCGGGTCATCGGTGAAGCGCCAAGTCCAGCCAGGTCATACTTCCGGCCGGGTCATACCGCGGGGTATATCCCCGACAGAAACGATTTGGCTTGACAGGGGCAACTCCAGGAGGCGGCGTCTTCCAGGCGAGGGCGGAGAATCGGAGAGGCGGCAACTCAGTGACTTGAGGCTGCTACGGTTCGGCGTCAGCGAATCCGGGTCGTCGCCGTATCCGTATCTGGGTCGTTGTATATTTTTTTCTTGGGGTAGCAACAGCCGCGAACACAGGAAAACAATAGCAGCGTCCTTCGGATAGCAGATCGACACATCAAGCCCAGTTGGAAATCATCTCTGGATTCTTTAAAAGCCAGGTACTACTTGCGTACTACTTGCAGTACTACAGTACTACTTGCAATGACGTAACAGATCGTCTCAGGTCCCCTTCGCGCAATTAGTAGCAACAATGATCTATCAAATCTCCTGGTGAATTGCTGCATCGCTGTCGCCTCAAGACTTTAACCAACAAAAGGTACATGGCAGCGTAATTGGATTGGTCGGCTACTTTCCGACTTGCGGTGCACAACAACAGATATTGATCGGTCTTTGGATCCGGCGAGTCGCCGAGCCACGAGCGGGGTGGCGCACACAAAACCCTAAAATCTTTCTTTTCTGATTAATCTCATATCTGTTAGCTCCAAAGCTAATCACGTTCCTGATCAAAAAACGCCAACTTGCCGGATCTTCCTCATCCGACGAAATCTCGAGCTCGTCGATCCCTAGATGAGATCCCTTCAAGAACTCAACACCACCGTGCGCGAGCCCCACGGTGGGCGCCAACTGTCGTGGAATTGTCATGTCAGATGTCCTAATGTAAGGACTTCGTCGCGAGGCCAACGCATCTATGTGATAGCTTGAAGGGGTTGAGCGGAATCGAGAGACGCAACACACAAGACGAGGATTTAGACAGCTTCGGGCCCCGGAAAACATCATCCGGTAATAACCCTACATGCTATTTGTGGCTAGGTCTCATTATGATCATGATGGAGTCGCCGTAAGCCGACTCTCCTCCTTGTGTCTAGCCCTAGATATTGTTTCTTGTTGCTTGCCTCTCCCTCTTTGGGGGCCCTGCCCCTCCTTATATATGTTGAAGGGGCGGGTTACATATGGAGTCCGAGTAGGACTAGGGCTAGTCTATCTTTTCTTACAAGTTGAATACAAGTCCGGGTCTTGCTTCCGCGTAAAGGAAATATTCGTCATCCCTTTCCTCTTAAGCCGTCCCACCATAACATCAGCCAGCCTTCTGGGCCTTGGGCCTAGTCTTCTATCTGACCCACCGTCGGGGTCATCCGTGAGTCGCCAGGCTCGTGAGTCACCTGACCAGTGAGCCGCCAAACCCGTGAGTCGCCAGTCCTTCGGCGGGTCACGGTGAAGCGCCAAGTCCGGCCGGGTCATACTTCCGGCCGAGTCATACCGCGGGGTATATCCCCGACAAAACTCATGTATGAATAAACCCCATCTTGTCACCCTTAATAGAAACAATACATGCGTGTCATGTTTCTTTCTGTCGCTGAGATTGAGCATCGCAAGATCGAACCCATCACAATGGACCTCTTCCCATGGCAAGAAAAATCAATCTAGTTGGCCAAACCAAACAAAAATTTCGAAGAACAAAAACGAGGCTATAACAATCACGCATAAAAGAGTTCAACATAGATAAAATAATATTCATGGATAGAACTAATCATAAATTCACAATTCATTGGATCCTAACAAACACACTGTAAAAAAGAGTTACATCAAATAGATCAGCAAGAACATTGAAGAGAACATTGTATTGAAGATCAAAAAGAAAGAAGAAGTCATCTAGCTATTAGCTACGACCCCGTAGGTCTGTGGTAAACTACTCACGCATCATCGGAGGGGCAACAAGGATGATGAAGAACCCCTCCGTGATCGTTGCCCCCTCTGGCAGAGTGCCGGAAAAGGCCTCTAGATAGGATCTCATGGTTCTGGAACTTGCGGTGGCGAAAATTGTATTTCCTCGTCTCCCCTAGGGTTTTTGGAATTTTAAAGTATTTATAGAGGTGGAGGTAGGTCAAAAGGGTGCCCGTGGGTCCACTACCCACCAAGGTGCGCCTGGGGCCCCTGGCACGCCCTGGTGCCTAGTAGGCCCCACAGGTCTCCTCCCGTGTGCTCCTTTGGCTCTCTGGGTGTCTTCTGGGCAGAAAAAATCTTTAAAAAGTCTCATCACATTTGGACTTCGTTTGGCATTGATATTTTGCAAAGTAAAAGACAAGAAAAAAATAACTTGCACTGGGCACTATGTCAATAGGTTAGTCCCGAAAAAGATATAAAGTTGCTAGTATATGTATATAAAACATCCAACATTGATAATATAACAGCATGAAACAATAAAAAATTATAGATACGTTGGAGACGTATCAGCGAACCGATCGAGAAACTAGAAATTAGAGAGTAGAAACAATCAGACAAATCGGGACAAGTATAGAATCATAAACGTAAAGTAGCTGCTCGCTAGGACGAAGAAAGACGAACATGCAAACATACCTACCCGACAACGCTGGTGTTGAATTGAGGATGCGGCCCCGCAAAAAAAAAAAGGAATTGAGGATGTGACGATGCCTCTTGGTGTTTTTAGGGCAAGGCGATTCGTCCTGGTGTGTACACTCCAGCATCTCTCTACCAACCAACATGAGCCTGGGCCTCGTTCTAGATTTTTATTTTTAATACGCACGGGCCTTTAGAATTAGAATTAAGAGTAGTATAAATACATGTACGTATCTGAGATAGTTTTGGGGGCACGGGGCGGCTACCCCGCTCGCCCTGCCCCAGGACCGGGCTTGAAAGCTACTACATTCATTACGACATGACAACAAATTAAACAATCCATTAAATAAATCACATCTGAAAAGGATATATAAATTTTTGCATTGAACAAACAAGTACATATATGACAACATGACAAAATATCACATCCAAAATGACTATGTCAAAAATTGCAATGAAAGCAAACACAAAATCATGGCAACGCAGGTGTAACACACAACACACACTTGAAAATGACAAAAGTAACCACGCTGCATAAATGGGGCATGGCAAGAATTGCAAACACCCACACCCTAGACATGGCAAAAATTCTACATGGACACAAGCAAAAGGAGGAGCACGACAAATTTGAGAGGAAATTGCCCCCAATAAAGAAAAAAATATCATAGCCGCCAAATGCCTCATGTAATGATCTTTCGACCTACGCCGCGACACTTGCCACCACAACACCGAAAAATCGCAGATGAGCTGTTGTGTCCTTCCCCGACGCGGTGACTGCATGCAACCACATCGAAACCCTACCCCTCATCACCATCATGTGCCGGCATCACCCAACTGCAACGAACTACAACGAAAAAAAAAGTGACGCCCAACATTTTTCTTTATTGGGGGCGTAAGTAGTCTTTTCACATTTTTCGTTTGGTACATATACATGAGCGGGGCCTGCGAGGCAGGTTTTACTTTCACAAGCCGGACCGGGATTGTGCGGGTGGACAGAACAAGCCGGCACATGTCCGGTTTTTAAAGCCCGCGATGATTAGCGTGGCCGGACCTCTTCCTCTTCGTCTCGCGTACTCGCCAGCGTCAAACCCGACGGTGGAAGGAAACCTCTCCTCGCCGACCACCGACGGCCTCCGTGTCTCCTCCAGCCGGAGCACGTAGCTAGGCTAGCCCATCTTTTCTCTCCTGCTCGTCTCCCTCCTCCTCGCCCAATCTGCCGGAACATGGCGTTGAGCGGAGGAGATCCGTCCGGATTCGTCGGTAAGCCCTATCTTTGCTTTGGTAGCTCCAATTCATCCCCGTGCTTCCCTCGCCGGGAGTGATTGAGGACGAATTTACACTCCTGTTTTTCTGGAGCCTTCTTCTGCTCCAGACCTCGCGGTGCTACGAGGGTGTTGGTTGTAACCCTAAACCGGAGCGCGTAATTGTGGCTTGTTTACCGAGAATTAGCACGTTTGGGGTACGCACCTACCGCTGCAAGGGTGGAATTCCTCCAATAACAATTTGGTTGTGCTGAATTGCTGTCTGCACGGTGCCCCGTGCAGGGGTCCGGAGATTAATGCTTTTTTGCCAGCTGCGGATATAGCAAATGAGCGACATGTTATAGGATGTATTAGCTCGACAATTGCCCCTACTCGTTGCTTACAGATAATGTGTGGTAAAGGCTCATAAGTACTTTTTAAGCCTGCCTGAAATTTGAGTTAGCTGGTTCACTGAATTAATTAGTTTTGCTACTGATACACTGAGCATCACAAAGCTATTTTACAGTCACATGGGTGTCTTGAGCAAAGGACATGGGTGTGACCAATGGTAAATAATTTGATAAGAGGTTGCTGGTAATTGCTTCAGAAGTACAAGCACTCTTTTTTTGCATGTGTCTTAGGTTTGCAGTTTTTTCCTCTCAATTCCTTAAGCAATCTGTCTCATGTGAAATACCTGTGAATCAAAGAGTGCTTTAGCATGTTGGTCGGACAATTCTCTGGCTTATATGATGCAAGTTCAGTATGTACCATGGCAAAACTTTCTGGAAATCCCCCTTTTCAGCTTATGTGTGCACGCACCTTCCTTTTTGTAGATTGCACAATTTTGCTGCAATCAGAAATTGTAGTCGATAATAGCCCCTCCAAGAGTGTAAATACCAAAGAGCAGGTAATGTGCCTGTACAGTTTATTTTCTCCCCTTCTGTGCAAACATTGAAATATTACCAATAGTTGATTGTTGTTGCATCAGATTATTTCTATTACAGCTGAGAAAACAAGTGCTACTGATGCGCGTGGCTCTACCTCCTTAAAGTCACCAGAAGGTGCACATGAGAAGGCTAATTTTTTGGGAAAAGGTGGAGAACAGCCTTATGTCTACCAGCCCAATGTGAATGTACCACAGCCACAGACAGTCTATTCTGGAGGTTAGGTTGCTATTATTTTCTGTGTACTAATAATGCTGATACTTATACATATTCTAAGCATCATTTGCACATTGCAGAGGGCAAAATACATACCCAGAACACTAAGGCCCTGCTTGGAATGGGTGTAAATTCCTACACCTGTATTTATTCTACAGATATAAATTACCGGTCATAGCTAATTTCCCGCCTGGAAACAAAACCACCAGTCCGGGCGTGTATCCTAAACCGTCCGAATACGATTGAAAACGCTAATCCAAGCGGGGCATAAAGGGTCAAGTTTGCATTGTTGCCCACTATATTTGTTTTTTACTATTCATACAATTGATTTTTTTGCTTCACTGGTCTTCTTTGTTCACCACTACCTCTGTAACTAAATATAAGACGTCTCATATTTAGTTACAGAGGTAGTAATATGAAGTGCTATTGAAGTGTTATATCTTGATTCTTACGAGGTTGGATGGTAGATTATTTGGTATATCCTTTTCATGGAATGCTTTTTAATTTGAATATTATTTGGATCATCTGTAGGATACATCAATCCTTCAGGGCAATGGGAAGAGTATCCCTATTATGTGAGTATGGAAGGACTCCATTCTGCGTCACCTGTAAGTAGCTGGCTGTTGAACTTGTTTTACTTTCTTACTTATGTTCCCAAGTGTTTTTGCTGATGTAATTATACAATGTTAACTAGTCAATCATGCTATCTCCTGGGTATGCGAACAACCCCCAAATGATGTATGGAGCTTATTCTCCTGTTTCAACTGTTGGAGAGGGCCAGTCCTATTCCCCTATGCACTTCCCCTTCTCAAGTCCTTACTATCAGCCACCGGCTTCTCTTAGTATGGGATACTCAAATTCTAGTACTGGAATGTCTCAAGGAGACCCTATGCTTCAGCAAGAGTACTTCCTTCCTGATGGTCTTCTCTATTCACCCACAACAGTGTACCACCAACCATTTGAGTCATACAACAGAGGTTCGTTCTGTACCTTTCAGTCTCCGGTATTATTCCAGGCAAAAGTATATTGATTGGAAGCAATATGTGTTGTTGTGATAGATTGGTCAGAGCCATTTCAAACTAATTGTGAGTTTCTTCCGCAGCGGCAACACAACCAAGCAGTGCTCCGGGATTATTTGGGCAAGGGAATGCACCATTGGTTTCTGGAATGGTATGTTGTCATGCAATTTGGACTGTTTGCACAAGCTTCCCTGGACACGTTCAGTTCAGTAAAATTGGACCTCAACTTTGGTTATTTGTTAAGCTTACTGTGCCCTGAAATGTCCAGTACTGACTATGCATGTTATTTGCAGCAGCATGGATCAATGTATAATTCTGGATCCTACAAGGCACGCCAACAAGCTAGTAAATATGGAGGCACTACTCCTAATTGGGGTTCTGCTGGTCGTAGATTTAATAATTTCGACTACAACTCCAGTCAACAAAGGGGGAGCATGCCATTCAATATCCAGAATGGTGCATTGGAGTTTCTGAATGAGCAAAACCGTGGCCCACGTGCTGCAAAACCAAAGAAACAAGACAGAGACAATTCTTTAGTAGATGACAAAAGCGAGAAAACCACTCAACTTATTGACAGTGAACTGTACAATTG
Organism: Triticum aestivum; assembly: GCF_018294505.1. Classification (NCBI taxonomy): domain Eukaryota; kingdom Viridiplantae; phylum Streptophyta; class Magnoliopsida; order Poales; family Poaceae; genus Triticum; species Triticum aestivum. The sequence continues at coordinate 296,525,105 of NC_057813.1, forward strand.
TCCTGATTTTGCCACGGAGTACAAGGATGCGATTTTTTTTGTAATTAAATCATACACGGAGGACCATGTACATAGGAGCATTAAGTACAATGTTTGGGCCAGCACAGCTAGTGGCAATAGAAAGCTGGATTCAGCTTATCGTGCGGCCAAACAGAAAGAAGACCATTGCCGTGTTTTCTTGTTCTTCTCGGTAAGACCAGGCCCTTTCTTTTTATAGTTTATATGTTTGTGTTGATGTAAAGATGAGGCTGAGAATGGTGCATTGGATCTATGTACTCCCTCTGTAAACTAATATAAGACGTTTTAGATAGTGATCTGAAACATCTTATATTAGTTTACAGAGGGAGTACATGGTTTGTGTCTTTAGAGATGTGAAATTTATTCTGATTCATAACTGCTTATAGGTTAATGGCAGTGGTCAGTTCTGTGGTGTTGCTGAGATGATTGGACCTGTTGACTTCGACAGAAGTGTTGATTACTGGCAGCAAGACAAGTGGAGTGGCCAGTTTCCTGTGAAGTGGCACATTATTAAGGATGTCCCAAACACCCTACTCCGGCACATCACTCTTGAGAATAATGACAACAAACCTGTAACAAATAGCAGGGACACCCAGGAGGTAATAACAATCGAGTTTTTATGGGGAATACTTGAAAAGGAGAGGATATGTTAACCAAATGAACAACTCATGCAGGTCAAGCTAGAGTATGGTCTCCAGATGCTAAGCATATTCAAGAATCATGAGGCTGAGACAAGCATTGTGGAGGACTTCGACTTCTATGAGCAACGGGAGAAAGCCTTGAAGGAAAATAGACGTCAGCAGCAGCCTGGCAGCGCAGAGTCCCTGAAGCCAACAGACGCTAAGGCTGTAGGGAACTCTGTTACTCATATCGCGGACTCATTTTCTCGGAGTGTCCAGCTGAAAGAAATTGAGAAAAGTGATAACAAACTGACAGCTGATGGTGCCATCTCAGTGAATGATGCACAGACAGCTACCGTCAAGGCCGAAGAAAGCAACACAAACAAAACTAAAGGTCCTGTGGAGGAGAGCAGTTGATTTATCTCCTGCCATTTACTAGTTTGGAGCAGCAGTTGGATCCATATGATTTGATGCTCGTCTGGAGTTGAGAAGGGAAAAAGATGCCGATTCGAGTCAGTCGTGGGCTGCTGCTGCTTCAGTTGTGAACATCATAGTCCTTGTTTTGCCTCCACTTAGGTTATAGTTTCAATATCATAGTTCCAAAATTCTTGTTCGTGGATCCTTGCTTCCGTGTTCTTTCTTGTTTTCTTCTCTTTGTTTTTACTTGTGTTGTGTCCTGAATGCTGTTCAGTTTTAGTGGCCTTCTCATCTCCTTTTGGTTTACCCGTCTGTCATAAATGCTGTCGAGTTTTAGTGGTACCTGCATCGTGTTGTGAAATGTTCCCTTCTATTAGTGTTTTAGCCGTATTCTCATTCTCATTACGTTATAATCTTGTTGTGCCCGCTTCGTAATATTCGTTGAAATTTTTGTGTTGCTGCTTGAGCCGTACGAGATGAGATTTTCATACACGGCTGTACTAAAATATATTTGCCATAGCATGTATTTGAGATAACATTATTTGTTCTCTAATTGCTTATTTTAGTTGCAGTTTCATACAAAAGAATATAGTGAGCGTGCACATGCAACACACATCTCGATTAATTGCGACCATATATTCACGATCTAGCATCATATGCATAGAGTAAAGATGCCTAATTATCTCAGTATGTCATGATACACTAATAAGTTCTTGTGCAGCATCAAGGATTCATGTTGTCTATGGCTTCATTCTCAATATGAGTACTCCTTCCTTTCCGGTTTATAGGGCTTATCTCAAAATTTTAGTTTTTTCATTTTATAAGGCTTAATTTGGTTGTTTCCCATCACATGTTCAGATTTCAAGATTCATTAAATCATTGCATGCAAGTATTGAGAAAAAATTGATCAATGCATGTACATTATGCATGCATGCATTGCAATTAATGCATTGATAAACATAATTGTTTGAGAAAAACAAGAGCATTAATTAGGTGCTTTTGCAAACTACAAAAAATATTCCACCACTCACCATCTACCTTAGTTGGTGAGATTTTTGAATTGAGCCTTATAAACCGGAAAGGAGGGAGATGCACCAAGAATCCTTATCTTACCTCACAACTATCCTCTATCTTGAGAGTTTTCATGAGGTAGAATTCAAAAAGTAGAAATATTAAATACTCACCCTGCAAATTGGTTGGTTCAATTCAAGAGTGCATAAAACCAAAAGCCAAATAACCAGAGACATGCTATATTGAAACTAATGGAAAGCATGTCCATGAGTGCATAAAACCAAAATCCAAATAACCAGACCGACATGCTACGTTGGAAACTAATTGTAATCATGCACTGCTGATTTGCATGCTTTCTTGTCTATGGGACAACCGCTTTGAATGCAGCCTACAGTGACAATTGTTCTTTGCAAAATCAACGACTTTCTTGCTCCTACTCCCTCCTTCGGGAATTAGTTGGCGCTCAAACAGATGTATCTAGCACTGAAATACGTCTAGAAACATCCGTTGGAGCATCATCTAATTCCAGATGGAGATAGTAGTAAACTTGCTTGCCTTGTCTCAATAGACAAATATGACATCGAATATATCTTGAGATAACTAAATATAAAAATTTCATCAAAAAAAGCTATGTTAGCCACATCCAAATTCCATTCTAATTCTTGCAACCTCATTTGAAACCTCAACAAATTAAAGTACTTTATCCATATTCAGGAGTAACAAAATAATTCAACTCTGTGTATCATGAATACAAAATCATAACTACGAGACCACACCATATTGTATTTACAAAAATAATTCCAAGTGAAAACATGCTTTAATAAAGGGGATTTCTATTTTTGTGCCCCTCCTTCCTTAGTTGTGCTCAGTTTTGCCCCACCCATCTAAAGTTGCTCACCCCCCTACTCTCCTCCACCTTACAAAAGGCCAAACAGTGTCGTGCTATCGGGTCAAAGACATTGACTGTTACTTCACCCGGTACTGACACGTGGGACCATTGAAATGCTGACAGGTGGGAGTGGCTAGTGGACGGCTGGGTCATTTGTCTAAAAAGGGGGACGAAATCTCTCTCTCTCTCTCTCTCTCTCTCTCTC